>NC_091221.1:9741973-10041973 GCF_040958095.1 Procambarus clarkii
AGCGACGGTAGCGGCTCACGCCCCAGCGACGGTAGCGGCTCACGCCCCAGCGACGGTAGCGGCTCACGCCCCAGCGACGGTAGCGGCTCACGCCCCAGCGACGGTAGCGGCTCACGCCCCAGCGACGGTAGCGGCTCACGCCCCAGCGACGGTAGCGGCTCACGCCCCAGCGACGGTAGCGGCTCACGCCCCAGCGACGGTAGCGGCTCACGCCCCAGCGACGGTAGCGGCTCACGCCCCAGCGACGGTAGCGGCTCACACCCCAACACCCACACAGTACTCAGGTCCCTGGGTACTGAGAATCTATTGGTTACTGACGGCCGACATTCACTCCCGCCCACTTTAAGACTTGTGTACTGTTCCGGTGGGGTTGTCATGTCAAAACTGGCGCCATTTCAACATTGAACTCACTTGTGCGATAAACGTCGAATCTCATTATCATAAATAAATGTATATTATATATATAATTCATTGTCGGGTTACAGGCAGCCAGTGTGTATATATTAATGTTAGGTTAATATCGCTACTTGGAACAAAATATTCCAAGTAGCACGGGCTATGGTGAGCCCGAAAAATCCTACCCAGTTACAACTCCTTAATACCTATTCAAGTTAAAGTACGCTTATTGAGAATAAAATACGTCTCAAAGGGATAGATTGATTGATGAAGATTAAGCCACCCAAAAGGTGGCACGGGCATGAATAGCCCGTAAGTGGTGGCCCTTTTGAGCCATCACCAGTATCAAGAGCTGATACTGGAGATCTGTGGAGGTGCGACTGTACCCTGCGTGACGGGAGATGTCTCCCGTGAAAGGGATAGAGTAACTTAGGCTATTTCTACCCTCCGAATACCTATTTACTGCTAGGCGAACAGGTTCATTAGATGATAGGAAACGCGCCCAACCATTTCTGTTCCGCCCGGGATTCGAACCCAGGATTCCCGAGTGTGACTGGAGAACGAACCCGACAGTCACCTATATTTCATTGTCATTGTTAACGATTTAATGTGTTTTTATTTAAATACAAAAAATAGCAGTTATCTATTTCCTTTCCCAGCTCCTTGTCCTCATATTCATCATATCCCAAGTGCTATATAGTTATACTGGCTTTGTGCTTTCCCCTGGGTTCATTATATCCCAGCTCATTTCATGTATATTTAAAACGGTATCTTCCTTGTGTTATGACTTTAAATACAAAATCGAAATGTATAATAAATATAAAATTGTTCTGTGCATGTCTTGTGTCTTTTGTTATGTTCTCGCTCTCTTTTAAACTGTTGTTATAGATTCAGCTACTCGGAACAAGTTTGCAAGTAGCACGGGCTATGGTGAGCCCGTAGTGGACTTACCTGACACAGGAGTGGAGCTGTAACTGTCTTTTAAGCGCTGGTGGCGCCACGGCAGAGGTCTCTATACCTCCCTGGACGTGCTTGTCGTGCTTGCTACAATAGGTTGCACAATCACGCATTCTGCTTCTCTATGCTTCATTAAATAGTTAACTGTTCTCTTCGATTTGAGCTTGTCTTCCTATAGCTCGGAGCGTGTGTTTGGAACTATTACCCCAAGCCGGCTTTCTTTGGATCTTGTCACTGGTGTCTTGGTGTAGCGGGTCTGTGTGGATGTGTAGCGGGTCTGTGTGGAGGTGTAGCGGGCCTCTGCGAGTGTAGCGGGTCTGTGTGGGGTGTAGCGGGTCTGTGTGGGTGTGTAGCGGGTCTGTGTGTGGGTGTAGCTGGTCTGTGTGGGTGTGTAGCGGGTCTGTGTGGAGGTGTAGCGGGTCTCTGCGGGTGTAGCGGGTCTGTGTGGGGTGTAGCGGGTCTGTGTGGGTGTGTAGCGGGTCTGTGTGGGTGTGTAGCGGGTCTGTGTGGGTGTGTAGCGGGTCTGTGTGGGGTGTAGCGGGTCTGTGTGGGTGTGTAGCGGGTCTGTGTGGGTGTAGCGGGTCTGTGTGGGGTGTAGCGGGTATGTGTGGGTGTGTAGCGGGTCTGTGTGGGTGTGTAGCGGGTCTGTGTGGGTGTGTAGCGGGTCTGTGTGGGTTGTAGCGGGTCTGTGTGGGTGTGTAGCGGGTCTGTGTGGGTGTAGCGGGTCTGTGTGGGTGTGTAGCGGGTCTGTGTGGGTGTAGCGGATCTTTACCGGTTTGGAATGTTTTCACTCGTTCAAGATTTCACCGTCTACGTTTCTGGCAGTTTGTCCGGCACAAGTCTAGCATGATTACTGTAATATGTACCGGAGCACCTCGGTGGTGGTGGGGGGGGGGGGGGTTCTGTAGCACAGTGGTCTACGTCCTCGGCTTACAGTCGAAGGATCAGAGTTCAATCCCTGAACAGTACAGAGACGGCTGAGCACGTTTCCTTGTACCTAATGCATCTGTTCACCCTAGCAGTAGATAGGTACGCGGGAGTTAAGCTATTGTGCAGTTGCATCTTGGGGAAGGTTATAAGTCAGGTTCGATAAGTCCAAGTATATACTGAAGGGAGAGTGCCAGCCAGAGAGTACGGGATCACTATAGCCCGTGCTACATGGATATTTCGTTCTGAGTAGCTAAATCAAAAATATCAGCAGCCAGCCTCCATCATCCAGTCACAGCCCCGCTCCTGTGCCAGGTAAGTCCACTACGGGCTCACCATAGCCCGTGCTACTTGGAACGTTTGTTCCCAGTAGCTGAATCTTAAAACAATAGCCAGCCTCCCCCAGGATCCTCACCAACTTTGGTGTCGTGACTACCGTTCCGTGTACCTATTATCTGTGTTATCAGCGCGGGATATCCAGCTGGGTGACTGATGCTTTAACTTAATCTTTGAGAAAAACAGTTGTCTTAACAATATGGCGGTCAAAGACTATATGCGTGTAAAATATCACAGTTCCTTTTGATGCAAAAAGACACCACGAAACCCGGTTTCAGTAATCATTTTTTTAAGCGTGATATTTATGATTGAGAAATATATAAGCGTGAGAGGCGAGGGTGGTGGGCGGCATATTATCAGGGAGGGGGAGGGAGGGAGGACCAAGATGGCGGCGGGCGGGAAAGTGGACGTCAGGTGGTGTAAGATGACCACACAACTCCCCCTCCAGCGCCCGTCTTCCTGGTTGTGGTCAGACAAGATGCTAGACCAACTGCTGCTGGCGGCCAGGATGATCACAGCGGTGGGAGCGGCGTCAGACAGGGGGAGGCCAGTTATTTATACTCTCAAATGTGGAGAAAGGCGCCAACGTTACGCTAGGCTGTCAACCGGGTGTTTTGTGGGGTCCTGACGCCACATGCTGTGTGGTAGGGACGTGTGGTAGGGATGTGTGGTAGCGGCGTGTGGTAGTGGCGTGTGTGGTATAGCAACCCTCCAAGACTCCGGTGCTCTGCTGGACAATAATGATTTATTAAATATACATTAAGCTGTTCTCTACATTCTTTATGCTCCCTGGGAAATATATCGTCTGGCTCTAGGGGGGTTTGTTGGGTTTTAATTGTTAGATTTGTTGAACAAAATTGTCTGGTAAATACAGAGGCAAATACTTGATTGAAATAAAACGTTTATTTGTCATTATTACTGAAGTAACCTGTCTTATTTTTCAATGGCCCATCCCCAGCCACACCCACACCCAGTCCCAGCCACACTCCGCCAGTCACACCCAACCCAAGCGACACGCAACCCCAGTCACACTCCGTCCCAGCCACACCCCGCCACAGGCACACCCGTGAGAGTCGTGCGGGAGAGAGGGAGGACGGAAGACGACCCCAGGGGGTGAAACATGGTGGTCAGAGACTACAACATGGTGGATGGGAGCAGAAAGCGTAGAGGACTGGCACAGGTTGCTTCATAATGATCTCCAGGAACATATCGCACTTGTGAGTCCCCTGACCTAGCAGTGCTTGCGGCCCGGGAGAAGCGCATCCAGCCCCTTCTCTTCGGGACATGCAGCCTGCCAGCCTCTTGGCCTGCTAACACTGAGGTGTAGGAAGGAGCTCTGAGCCGGCATACATTGAACTGTAGATACGAAGGGTATGAGGGCAAGGAGCTGGGGTATTAGGACAGAGATCATTAAGGAATTGTGCCCAACCCTTACAACAATTGGGAATCGAAACGTCAAGCCTACAGGAAGTAATGGAAACCGTTGGATGGAAAAACTAGATGGAAACCTAACTGGATGGAAAAACTAGATGGAAACCTAACTGGATGGAAACCGTCGTTGTTTTAGATGCAGCTACTCGGAACAAAAAGTTCCAGTAGTATATTATGGCGAGTCCGTGGTGGACTAACCTGCCATAGATTGATGAAGATTAAGCCACCCAAAAGGTGGCACGGGCATGAATAGCCCGTAAGGGCGGAATCCTGATGGCGGAAGTATTTACCGAGTACGGTCAGATCCCGAGGATAATATTTGTTCCGTTCCAGCCCTTTCCTAGAGAAGGTCGCTGTCGATACACTGAACCAGGAATACAACTGCTTTTTCTGGCAAAGCTGACCATTTCTTGGAAGGGTCAATGAGCCGCTTACCCCAGCGGCAAGTGAGGGAGAAAACTGGTAGTTAGGTTGAGAAATGAATGGGGTTGTGAGTGCTCGTGGGAGGCCCTCAAGGTTGACTGCTTCCTAGCCTCTCCTGCCTACCTCCCCCCCCCTCCCTCTCTCTCTCTCTCTCTTCCCCCCCCCCCCTCTCTCTCTTCCCCCCCCTCTCTCTCTTCCCCCCTCTCTCTCTCCCTCCTCCCTTCCTCCCCCCCCTCCCCGTAAACATATATCTCATGAACTCATATTTTCTAAATTTACTCTTTAACCCACACAGACATAAGCCCTTGTACCCATGTGCGTGTGCACGCGTTCTCGTGTGCACACGCACATGATTGTTACCAAGGCTAAAAATAGCAGAGGGAAGACCAGAAGACCTTTATACATATATAAATATATGCCTGACCTTTAGCTGTTCTGAATACACGAAGAAGAGAATGTGCTGTGGGAACAAGATTGCAGACACCTCCCCCCCCCCGAACACACTCCGGGTGTGGGGGGGGGGAGTGTTCGCTGTCAATACCCCACCAGTCATCCCCCCCCCCCCACACACACACACTCCCCAGCACACATCATTGCTGGAATAATTTATCAGTTAGTCATGCAGTTCGGTACCCCTGTGCTACACTATACAACTGACTTTAATAAGAGACAGGTACGAAGTGTCTGAGAAGAGAAGAAGGGAATTGTAATCACATTTATGCAACAACATCTTGTTGTCTTCTGCAGTTATTAAGGTAGATTATACTTCAAGGTTACTCAAGCCCAATGTATCGGAGCTGTGGACCCGGCTCCGAGACCGTTACCACCACCACCAACTCCTCGACGTTACCAAAATGTTTTTACCGTTGTTACAATGATGTATCAAGATAAAGAAAAAATGTTACAAGGCTGTAAGGAGGTCAAACTACCGTAATTACAAGGCTGTAACAAGGTCAAACTACCGTAGTTACAAGGCTGTAACAAGGTCAAACTACCGTAGTTACAAGGCTGTAACAAGGTCACACTAAGAATGTTCCAACGCCGAGTTTGTTGTACTGGGACGAGCCACCAGTACCACCATATATGGGGACGCCCCCACAGGCCGCTCCGCCAATACTTCTGGCGCCACCACTTACCACTGCTGTCTCTACTTGCGGAGTGCCGCCAACATTGTTATATTTATTTATCTTGTATTTATCTTCCATGGGGATTAGTGGCAGCAGTGAGGTTATAGCTTGTGAAAGAGAACGTGGGGAGTGGGGCAGTGAACTGACTTGACCTGCCGGTCTCAGACTCTTGCGCAATGTTCACTCACCAGAGAAACTATATGTTTGGGCTTCTCCCACATGCAAAGAGAAAGGAGCGATCTAGCTAGCTCTCTCTCTCTCTCTGTTATCTTTTCTCTCTTTAAGTGACGTGGTTTTTCATGGTGACGTGTTCACACACGGCTCGTAGAGTGTGATCTTAGGTCTGGTCTGTGTGCCAGGGTTGACGAGGGTCTTCGGGTCTCGTGTGGTCTTTCTCATTATAGATTCACTGAGGGTTTGTGTCTCGGAGAGGCTACAGGATCCAAGTAAATTCAGTAGAATTTCTGGTTGCAATTCTTATACTATGATGTAACTCGGTCGATTAAGGCAGCGTCTGGGATGCTCTCGGACGTAGGTTCGAATCCTCGTCACGGCCCTTGTGGATTTGTTCACTGAGGGTTCCAGTCTCATAACATGTATCTTTCCACTAACATCGGAGAGGTGACTATAGTGCGTTACATGCGAGAGCAAGCAACAGTTGATGTAGCAACTATACATCAATTTCAACATTAATTTAAATGTGTAAACATAGACGTCCTGGATATCATTAATGAGTTAGATAACACAAATCGACCCATCGTTCCATTCTAAAAAAAAAAAAACTAGGGATCCTACAAGGGCCAAACTGAAAATAGTGGAGGTTCGTAGGAACCGTTTCACTAGGAATCTTCTAATATTTGTGCCTTGTTTATTCTCTCATTTATATGAATTTTGACTGTTATTTTGTCAATCTCTAGTCCCAGTATCATGCCTACTTCCGTACGTTGGATTGGGTGACTGTCAAGGGTAATGGGCTCGGGGGTTTCTTCTTCAAGTGTGTATCATTTGAGACTTTTGTTGGTACTTATTTTCCATTACTTGTTCTAAACTTGTTTATGAATTCAGTTGCTGTCTTGGTTTTGTTGTCCGGTAACGACTTGCCGCCTCTTGGGCGGCCTAATCTTCATCAATCAAGCAGAGAATGTTGTTAAGGTCTATTGTTTGCGTTAGAAGTGATGTCTGTTATCGTCTAGATTTTTATTTTCTCTTTTTGTGACGTGACAAAAATTTACATTTGCCTCACGGTTTATTCTGAAAATATATTTTCGCAATATTTCCTGACTTCATGTTTTTGTTCTGTCTTCGTAAAGTTTATTTTGTGAGGCTTCCTGATGCTCGGTGTTGCCTTCGTGGAGAGACTAATCTGGTTTTTATTTTTTTCCGAATTTTCCCTGTGTTTCTGTGGTCCGTTTTGATTTAGCTTTATTAGATCATGTCATCTTTGTTGTGTATGTTTTGCTTAAATAAATCTTGCAACTCATCCTATAGTTCCCTTGCAGTTTTGTTGCACTAGTCAGTCCATGCTGTGCTGTGGGCAACAGTGGCTTAGGGGGGTGGGGGAGGGGGGAGCGACGGGTGGAGGGCTACGGGATATGTTCGGTCATCCATTTTTCTGCGATATTTATCCATTTATTTAGCTCGGTATTTAGGTTTTCTTTCCTTGCCTCTAAAGATTGTGATTTTGATTTCCTGTGCACTGCTTTTGCAGGTCTCCCAGTCAGTTTTTATGTGAGTTTTAGATGTAAGGGGTTTCTTTATTAGGCTCGGAGATGGTCGATATTACAGTATTGGCAGGTGGTCGATTGTGCTTGCCAGGCCCTTCTATATGCGGGTGTTTAGAAAATGATTGTTATTTAACAGTATTATGTCTGTTTTGCCACTGAATCCTTGTCTGTCGTAACTTGGGAAGTCTGGCCCCATGTGGGTTATATTTCTGTTCCTTATCATATTGTGTCCTAATTGGATATTATATGTTCCCAAGGCTGTATGTCTTGTATTCAACTCCTCCGGGAAATAGGCTGCTTCTCCTAATGAGTTTCACGGCTATGAAAAGGAAGGTAGGACAGTCTTGATGGTTGGTAGTACGCTCCAATTTGTATTGTACCTTCTGTTGTTTACAGTTCAATAGCTAGGAAGTTTTCCTGGAAATGATATAAGAGTTTGTCTGGTAGATTTCTCCTGATGGCAATTGCTGCTCCGTCTTTGGCCTGGTTATTGTTCTTGTTTTAGATTCAGCTACTCAACAAAATTTCCATGTAGCACGGGCCGTAATTCCGTTATTCACGATAACCTTGTTATCGTGATAATGTGATATCAGGGTCAAAGTTTTAAATCAAGGTAGAGTTTCCTTCTTTTCGCACTGATTTAACAATCCTGTGAGATGGGAATGTTAGTTGAACCTATAGCTAGTTTTTTATCTACACTGTGTAATATCGCGTATAGAATAGGGTAGCAGCACATTGCTGTGTATACCTAATTTTGTTTATAAAAAAACTTATTTAATCTTTTGCTTTAATAACGTTATCTTGGTGGCGGATATTGATGCACAGTGTTCACTAGTGTCTCTCATTCTTCAACTGCTTTTTTAACCATTGTAATCGTTGTGGATTTTACATTTAATGCGGCTGCTCTTGGTGGTTGAATGTTGAGTTTGATGCGCAGGGCTTCAGTTGCTTCACATTCCAGCAGGTAATATAATAGTGGCATCTCTGCATCTGTTACACTGATATGAGACTCGTTAAGTATTGGGTTTATTACCTCCCAGCAGCACTTGTAGACAAGTCTGTGTATGGCTACTGTAATGTGTCTACACACAAATACTTTTATGACTAGGTACACACCATTTTGCAATAGACATTGACAATTCAAAAGTTACAATCTTGAAGCAAAATTCTTATATCTCTCCAGAATGTGTGGTGATGAGGGATGTGTGGAGGTGAGTGTGGTGGTGGTGGGGGTGAGTGTGGTGGGGGGGGTGAGTGTGGTGGTGGTGGGGGTGACTGTGGTGGAGGGGGTGAGGTACCCTCACGTTGCTACCATTGTGACCCCCACACTCTTGCCCTCTCAGCCTACACCTCAACTTTCACTCTTCCCACACCAACACCACTTATTGTGGGCTCCTTTCTCCTGGCCCCGCCTCCCCTTCCCCCTGCCTACAACCCTCTATCCCACCCCCTCCTTATCCCCTACCACCCCTCTCTCCCCTTACCTCCTCTCCCTTGTCTTTCATTCTTCCTCCTTCAAAATTATTACCGTAATTGATAAAGATTGTTTTTTGACATTTTTAATTTTAAGAAGTTTAGGTCCTTTGAGCGCTGGTGTAGAGCACAACACACAACATACGGGAGGCGTCTCGGGGGCTCCTCTTCCCGTGACAGGACAGAAACGTTTGGGCAGCGTTTAATTTTACCTGATGCCCTCTGTTCATCTAGCAGGAAATGGGTGCCTGGGAGTTAGACTGCTGTTGCGAGTTACATCCTGTACTCACCTATTTGTGCTTGCGGGGGTTGAGCTTTGGCTCCTTGGTCCCGCCTCAACCGTCAATCAACAGGTGTACAGATTCCTGAGCCTACTGGGCTCTATCATATCTACATTTGAAACTGTGTATGGAGTCAGTCTCCATCACATCACTGCCTAATGCATTCCATCTGTTAACTACTCTGACACTGAAAAAGTTCTTTCTAACGTCCTCTGTGGCTCATTTGGGTACTAAGTTTCCACCTGTGTCCCCTTGTTCGCGTCCCACCCGTGTTAAACAGTTTATCTTTATCTACCCGGTCAATTCCTCTGAGAATTTTGTAGGTAATGATCATGTCTCCCCTTACTCTTCTGTCTATTTGTGTGTGTAATATATGGTAAATGTGATAGAGAAGAGGTTGAAAGTCGGCCAGTACATTTGCATGGCAACCGACTTTATAAAAAGAAAACATCCAAGAACTAACAGTTCGATCTGCAGGAACAAATAGGTGAATACACATGAGAGCTCTGAGAAGATGTGACTATTACCTATATAATCTTATTAACAGGAATCGGCAAAATGAATAAGGAGGAATTAAAAAAAATAGTGAGTAAGAGACCAATGATTGAAGTTAAAAGATTGTAGGTAAGACCAAGCTTGCTTGATGATGGGGTTCTGGGAGTTCTTCTGCTCCCCAAGCCCGGCCTGAGGCCAGGCTTGACTTCTGAGAGTTTGGTCCACCAGGCTGTTGCTTGGAGCGGCCCACATATCCACTACAGCCCGGTTGGTCCGGCATTCCTTGAAGAAAACTATCTAGTTTCCTCTTGAAGATGTCCACGGTTGTTCCGGCAATATTTCTTATGCTTGCTGGGAGGACGTTGAACAACCGCGGACCTCTGATGTTTATACAGTGTTCTCTGATTGTGCCTATGGCACCCCTGCTCTTCACTGGTTCTATTCTGCATTTTCTTCTGTGTCGTTCACTACAGTATACTGTTATTTTACTGTGTAGATTTGCGACCTGGCCCTCCAGTATCCTAGCTCTTGTAACTACACTTTGCTAATTATCCTGAGGTAATTACACACACACACGCACAACACACACAGGTGTACAGACACGCTCACAAATAAATACGTACAGTGTGGGGGAGAACAGTTTGACAGGCCGGGGTCGCTCAAAGATTGGTGCTGCCTGGGACCCATACTATCATCTGTGTTAATAACTTACTATGGTGGTCAAGTCCTGTAATGATTGTTTGCAAACGATTCGAATGACTGAGAACAGTCAAGACAGATAAAAATTGTAAAACGCACTAGATAAGGCGATAAAAATGGGAGTCAGAGAAAGACGGGTGAACTACATCCTTATTTTAGTAAGTTGTAGAGGTAGATATGATAGAAAAATAAGTCGGATCTGTTTTTATTATACAACCGGCAACGGAAAGGGCGGGGTCCAAGAGTTAAAGCTCAGTCCTGCATGCACAAACAGGTGAGAGAGCACGCACGCACGCACGCACCCCACACAAACGTATACCTACCTGATGAGGCTTCTCACGGAGCGAAAGTACTAATGCTATTTTCCCATTTCTCTGGTTTTTCTTGCATATATGTGTGTGTGTGTGTGTGTGTGTGTGTGTGTGTGAGGGGAAGGGAGGGGGTTGCTTGGAGGTTCCGTTCCGCTAGCTAACCTATGGTTAGTGGGCGCCTTCTTGTCCACAACAGTGAAACTCTCCGTACCTCCCATCTCTTATTTTCTAACCTGGAGGCAGCATTCCAAGGACTGGGTTCTCACCAGAGTTCTCGCGTTTAAGTGCTTAACTTTTCGTCCCAAAAAACTGTTACAGAGTAAGATCTACGTAATGAACATTGTATCCATGAAGATATTTTTAGATCCATTCATAACGGAACCAAAAAATATAGAATGAAAATAATGGACGATGCGATCACCAATGGCTACGTGCCTAAGAAACGGAACCTGGCGCGAAAGTTACTCGGCAAGTTTTTTGCCCATTTGTGTCCGGGCTCGTTGCTCTCACGGTTGGCATTTCTATCACGCAACTGACCGGTCTCTCTCCCTCTGAGTCTTTGGTAGACCCTTCCTCTTGTCTCTGGAGCCGCTCTCATATTACCACACTCTGGGTATGAAGACAACAGCTATTGTGCTCTTTTCAGACTGGTGATTTAGGTTATCAGTCAACTGGTTTTGTTAAACTGCTAGTTTTTGTCTAACTGTCGTTCCACTCTGTCGGTATGTAGGGTATGGCAGGAGTCCAGCTCAGCTGAATGATATTTAGGTCAGCGGCCGGAACATTCAACTTAGTGTTATATATATTAAGACGTTTCCTCCGCTTCTTAGTGCGTATGTTCACTGTTTACTTTAGTCCTGGTATATGTTGATGCGATAGTGGTAGTTACATTACCGTTCCCTCCTGGTTTGACTGTTACAGTTGTAACTAGTGTGCAGAAGTTTTGGAAACTGCTTTGGAAACTTTCCCTCCTTGCAGCAGGTTTTATTCCTTCTACTGGCGACCAGGATGTGCTCCCTGGGGCCACACTCTCAAAACCTCCCTCTATGCCTCCTGGCTCACCTCCCGGGGATCTTTGTCTTTCGTGTACACATTCTTACTCTTCTTTATCGCAGATATTTAATTTTCTTTGGACGAGTTCCCTCACGGATTCCCTCGTGACTGACATTATCCCAGTCTTCTCACGTGGTTATCTATCTTATCAAGCCGAAGTTTTTAAGGCGTCTGGTTCATAGTATTGTGTATCCTCGCTTTGCACAATGTTTGGCCTTTATAAATTTTTCTTACTCTTGTATGACAATGTGATGCTTCTCTGCTTCATCTTTCCTAGTGTTGTGAGGACCAGTTCTCTCAGCCTTTCCTCGTATCTCTGGCCCCTTAACTTAGATGAGATTTGGTGCATATTTTGGACTGCTCTTTGCTATGTTTTGTGCTTTTTAGATGAGGCAGTGCTAGATCAGGGCCACATTTTCAAGGGGTTGGTCTTACAGATTGTATACACCACTCATAAGGTGTGTATAAGTTTCTGAAGGCGATGCAGACGTATGAAGTATGCTGACGACGCTGTTATACTGTGACTTGTGGTTATACTGTGACATCTGGTTATACTGTGACATCTGGTGTTGTGCGTATGTTATCGAGTTTGTCTTCTCTGATTAGAAAGTTGCCTCTCCTTCAGTCTATACTGCTTCTGAGCTCTTCATGTTTCTAGCCTCATAACTTTACAGACTGTCTGGGTTAAAACATGTAGCCAATTTTCAAATAATTTTTAGTCTAGGTAATCTTTTCATTTTACAGATCTCTAAATTATTAATTAACTAGTATAATGATTCCCATTCTATTTCCCCATTCCCTATATCTACCCCTTTCTTCCTTATATATATCCTCCATCTCTCACCCCCTTTTTACACCTGTATGCTTTGTTCATAGCTACACAGAAAAAAAATGCCTTTTAATGTCAAACGTGATTCTGCAGTAGGTGCTTGGGCACGGGTTGTGGGTGCTTGGGACGGGACCCTGCGCAGCACCGGGATTTATTAAGAATATGTACTGAAAACGTGGCTATAAGAACAGGTGAGACAAGTCGCTCCACTCTCCTCAAGTGATTTCCTCTTCAAGGATCCAACCTATTACTCTATATAGGATATCTACTTCAGGAGCTTTACGACCAGATGGGCGCTAAAGCTTGAGGGAGCTTTACAACAAGATGAGCGCGACTACGTGAGTGCAGAATTTTGTTGGGTGAAACTTGGGGCTGGTATGTTGAATGTGAGTGAAAGTTGAAGGTGAAGAATTGTGAGAGGTAGCAAATAACAGGGTGGAGAACATGTCCCCCACAGCGCTCTGAGTGGAGCTTCTGGTTATGTTGTCGCTATAGACTTTGAAAGCACATGACGGCTAGTTGGCGACCAGGCGTGCAAGTGGCACCGAATTACACACACAGATCACAATAGCGTGATGCATCAAATGAACAAATCCACAAGGGCCGTGACGAGGATTTAAGGCAGCGTCTGGGATGCTCCCGGACGTAGGTTCGAATCCTCGTCACGGCCCTTGTGGATTTGGCACGGAATGTTTGTGAGCGTGTCTGCGGGCGTGGCTGTCTGTGGGTATGGCCACATGCGGATGTGAATGTAGTTGACTGTGGTGGTGCGACTAACTGTATCAAGCAGAAACCCTGATAATCCTCCCCCCACTCCCACAGTACCACACACAACACATGGGACTCCCACAGCACCACACACAACACATGGGACTCCCACAGTACCACACACAACACATGGGACTCCCACAGTACCACACACAACACATGGGACTCCCACAGTACCACACACAACACATGGGACTCCCACAGTACCACACACAACACATGGGACTCCCACAGTACCACACACAACACATGGGACTCCCACAGTACCACACACAACACATGGGACCCCCACAGTACCACACACAACACATGGGACCCCCACAGTACCACACACAACACATGGGACCCCCACAGTACCACACACAACACATGGGACCCCCACAGTACCACACACAACACATGGGACCCCCACAGTACCACACACAACACATGGGACCCCCACAGTACCACACACAACACATGGGACCCCCACAGTACCACACACAACACATGGGACCCCCACAGTACCACACACAACACATGGGACTCCCACAGTACCACACACAACACATGGGACTCCCAGAGTACCACACACAACACCTGGGACTCCCAGAGTACCACACACAACACATGGGACTCCCACAGTACCACACACAACACATGGGACTCCCACAGTACCACACACAACACATGGGACTCCCAGAGTACCACACACAACACGTGGGACTCCCAGAGTACCACACACAACACATGGGACTCCCAGAGTACCTACTCATCTGCATGAGGCCACTTTTCCCGTCTGGATTGCTGGCGGTTGGAGTCTATTGGTATTATCTCAGCAGTTGTGTTCTCGATATAAGCAAACAAATTGTTCTTGTGTTTTAGATATGAGTTCTGTTCTATCAGTTTATATCTGAATTAACAGACTTCCTAGAGAAGAACGTCCATAATTAAGATGGGGGAGCTTAGCGTGCAGTTGTTGTGGTAGGGAAGCTGAGCATAACACCAGGACTCAAGGGGTGGAGGAGGAGGCTGATGGTATAGCTGGGAGAAAGTAGCGGTCAATATTGACTGTGTCCACACAACAGTTTGCTCCTCGGTTTCCTCACTGGAAGTGCCCACACTACCAGTGTTGTGCTTCACTCTTGCCTGCCTTCCCTCCCGTCAGTGGTCACCCAGAGGCGACTAACGCTTAAGCAGTCAAATGTGGCTACTTTCACCATCCATCCCACCCTCAAAGAATTGGCGTCTTGCAAGTCAAAAGGCGGGGCCGGTTCCGAAGGCTTAGTTGTACCTCTTCAGTTCTATGTAATTTTTGCTGGAGTGTATTGTAGCATATGTGCGTTTGTCAGAGTGAAGGTGTCCAGCAGCAAGAGTGGCAGGGAATGATGCCTCGGGTTAATATGACAGGGATGCTGACTAACTCGCACTATCGTTTACTCTGCTCTGCATCACCAACGCCTTAACACACATTTCCATCTTTGTTCTTGTGGTGCTTCAGCGTGGAGGGACGACATTGACCTCGTGTCATGAACATGTTCACGATGACGGGATGATGTTCCCAAACGCAGAGAGAAGAACAAGTCTCTCGTGACTTGCTCCACTGTACCGATAAGAAATAAGACTTAGGGTTAATTATGTTTTATGAAGTATTCTTAGCTATGTACCCTAAGTTCGCCATGTGTATGTAGGTAGTGGTTGCAAGTGACTTAACCTTTCTGCCGTCGCCGTCTGGGGGCAGTTGGGGAGATATGAAAGCTGTACGTATCTAGTTCACCCAAATGTAAACTGCATAGCTTAAATAAAGATCATTGGGTTCAGATCCTGAACTATTATATGACTAAAACTTGCATCTATACCCCCACCACCCTCCCCACTGTCACTCTTTTGCCTGCAATATTAAGTTATAAGAATAATCTTTCTCATTGACGTAAAATCTGCAAGCTTCTGAGGGCGACTTTTCCTGCTGCACATAACTCATCACTCACGCTGCTTCTTTCCTCACACACAGTTCCGTTAGCATAATTTTTGGGAGGCTTATTGTTAATATGGGTTAATGTTGCTGACATTGCCATATCAACCGTAATGCACTAAGGTGGCGCCGTAGATACTCATTCCTAGCTTACTAACTCGGTTACTCAAGAGGTCACCTACCGCTGCTTCTCCTGTCTAATCGCACTGATTTATATTCAGTCCACATCCTGACTCCCAAGGTGACCTAGACTGAGAGCTCTCACTACAGGTCGACTTTTCACCAGAAATATTAATAGTGGCCTCCCTCCCTGGATGAACTCCGAGAAGGAAGTCAACTCTATTGTCTGATGAAGGCGAATTGAGTCAAAAACGCTTTTAGCATGTCTATTTTTCACATAGTTTTTCCGCATACACTGTACTTGAAGCATACACTGTACTTGAAGCATACACTGTACTTGAAGCATACACTGTACTTGAAGCATACACTGTACTTGAAGCATACACTGTACTTGAAGCATACACTGTACTTGAAGCATACACTGTACTTGAAGCATACACTGTACTTGAAGCATACACTGTACTTGAAGCATACACTGTACTTGAAGCATACACTGTACTTGAAGCATACACTGTACTTGAAGCATACACTGTACTTGAAGCATACACTGTACTTGAAACATACACTGTACTTGAAGCATACACTGTACTTGAAGCATACACTGTACTTGAAGCATACACTGTACTTGAAGCATACACTGTACTTGAAGCATACACTGTACTTGAAGCATACACTGTACTTGAAGCATACACTGTACTTGAAGCATACACTGTACTTGAAGCATACACTGTACTTGAAGCATACACTGTACTTGAAGCATACACTGTACTTGAAGCATACACTGTACTTGAAGCATACACTGTACTTGAAGCATACACTGTACTTGAAGCATACACTGTACTTGAAACATACACTGTACTTGAAGCATACACTGTACTTGAAGCATACACTGTACTTGAAGCATACACTGTACTTGAAGCATACACTGTACTTGAAGCATACACTGTACTTGAAGCATACACTGTACTTGAGTCAGTGTTCCCGAGTGAACACAACCTCCAATATATGAAGCCTTACGATTATCAGTGTGAGTGATTACTGTCGTATCTTTCACTGTCTTGACGATTCAGGCTGGTGTTGTGGTGTTGAGAATGATGGTGCGTAACACCTCCGACTTGCAAATGAAGTGTAAGACGTCAACTTAGTGTATTCGTGGCATGTCCAATGTAGCATATATTTGGGAGCGCACAGCCTCCAGAGCTGCATTTGTATTGATACAGTATATTGTTACACCTCAGTTTGTCAGAGGAGGCAGAGATGTTATTTCTCATAACGAGGGAAGATGTACAAGGGTTGTTAGAATAAATGACGGGACGAATCATTGCATTTTCACTGCAAGATTTGATATTCCTGTCAATTATGTCTTGTATCGCCTTCTCATCCTTCCTGTATTCCTGAGTGAATGTATTTTTATAATACACTACAATGTCTTCTCTTGAGGGACATTTTTCCACTCTTGGGGTCTGATTATCCTCAGTCACATGGCGGCTCAGCTTCTTAAGATTTCGTCGAATTCTGTATTGCTGTAATTGTTGTTCACAACAATTTGGCGGATTCGTTCAAGTTTTGGTGGAAGAGCTGCCAAGAAGAGCGTGAATGTATTGCACTAACTACATATTTTAAGCAGTCTCCGTGGTGTAGTGGTAAGACACTCGCCTGGCGTTCCGCGAGCGCTATGTCATGGGTTCGTATCCTGGCCGGGGAGGATTTACTGGGCACAATTCCTTAACTGTAGCCTCTGTTTAACGCAACAGTAAAATGTGTACTTGGATGAAAAAACGATTCTTCGCGGCAGGGGATCGTATTCCAGGGACCATAGGATTAAGGACTTGCCCGAAACGCTACGCGTACTAGTGGCTGTACAAGAATGTAACAACTCTTGTATATATCTCAAAAAAAAAAAAAAAATAAAATAAAATATGCCATATCACTAAACGGGTAATAAAAAAACACAGTTCAGTTTTTTTTCTCATTTCTCGACATAGAGAAATAAAGCAAATTTAATCTAAGCACTTTCGTGATTTAACACACGTGCAAAAAATATTAATTTATTTCCATCTGGATACTTACGCATATAATTCATAATAATAATGAATTCATTTTGTCGGGGACAGGCAGCCTGTTTGTTTGTATGTTTGACTTATTTCGAGGTTCCCCAATGGTCGAACTAATGACCCTCCCCAAGATGCAACTCCTCAACAGATGACTAACTTCTAGGTAAGTATTTATCTGTTAGGTGAACAGAAGTATTAGGTAAAAGGAAATGTGCAAGTTCTGTCCTGCTCAGGATTCCCAATTGAGAGTTGAGAATTAATTTAAACCATCTTGTTTTTTCAACCAATGCATGTCCTTTTCATATTGCAAACTAACCACAATGTTTTACTGTTACAGCTGGGCATGGTGTTGGTGACGTTCGGGGTGCTGGCTGTGGCCGATAAAGCTCCTTCAGGGCCCGAGTTGCACCACTTTGTCGGGCAAGGTGGCTATGACGGTTTCGGCCAGGATGTGGCCCCAGTGCCCGTATACGGTGGCCCATCACATGATATAGGGATCCAGCAGAGTGAAGGAGGGTACCCGCCCCCTGCATATCCCGCTCAGCAGACCTACCACCACACTGGCTACCAGACACAATATGTGGCCGTTCCCAGACCTTATCCCATAAGTGGTGGAGGCAAAGGCAAGGGCAAAGGAGGAGGTATTGGCAACCCCCTCAAGGAATTAGACAAGATGATAAAGGATGCTGGAAAGAAGTTATCTAAATTCAGTAAGTAACATTGGCATTTCTTTGATTTTATTTATAGTATTTTTTCAAGAGTTTCAGAAGAATAACAAAAATGTCTTTAAAGTTGCATCTTTGGTGTTGGCTGCAACTTGAATGAGCATAGCCCGAGGATGGGTTGCCCTCATACAGTACTGCAAAAACTATATAGTTTGTGTAACCAAAAAGTTTAAATGACAAATGGGTTGGGTTGGTCAAAGCTTCAATGCCTGAGGATAGCTTGATGTTCGAGCAATCCTAATAGTGTCTGCTGGGAGACATTAAAGGACAGACAGGAGTCTGGAGAAGCAAAATGAGTTCATGATTCCTGCAGGAGTTTTTAATAAATCATGTTATTAGGTACAAGAAGCCTGTGTGTGTGTATATAAATATCCAGTATGTATATGTATGTGTATATATGTATATATATGTTTCATTGAATATGACTGCATATTCTGCATTGATTATTTTCTTGTTTAGGGCTTCTATCCCTCTGACTAGTGTTCTAGCATCTTGGTTTAATTGGAAGAGGAGTTCTCCAAAGTTCTCCTCTTCCAATTAAACTAAGATGCTAGAACACTAGGGCTTCTATCCCTCTGACTAAACAAGAAAATAATCATTACAGAATATGCAGTCATATTCAATGAAAACCTGCTGCCAGTATACACACACACTATAATCTCGAGGTCCCCTAAGGTCGAACTACTGACTTTTCCAGGATGTAACTCTTCAATAGTTGCCAAACTTCTGGGTACCCATTTACTGCTAAGTGAACAAAGGCATTAGGTAAAAGGAAACGTGTCCCAGTATTTTTCCTTGTATTTAGGCTCGGTAATACAGTTGGGTTTGGTCTCGATTCTCAGTTGGGAATCCTGGATTTGAATCCCGGACAGGACAGAAATTATTGGGCATGTTTCCAATCACCTAATGCCTCTGTTAAGTCAGCTCTTGTGGGGCTGCATCCCAGGAAGGGTCAATAGTTTGACCATGGAGGACCTTGATATAAGCCAAATGTATATATATACACAGGCTATGCATCCCCAACAAAATGAATTCCAACATGCAGTATTACTAAACACTCGCCTTTAACATCAAAACACAGAGTGCATACAACATAAAACTTGCAGCAAAACCATTGACTTCACACTCTGATTACTCAACAAAAGATATAATGAATACAATAATTAGCTGGGAAACATTTTGAACTACTGGTGTAACATTTGGCTGGAAACACATTACCAAATGTACGTGCTTTCACTGAAAGTTTTTGTCTTGAAAACATAGCATTTAATTATGTTGTTTTGAGTGCTGAATCATCAGTAACTAAAGGATCTCACTTTAAAACTTCACACACATTCTATGACACTCATTTCATCTCGCTCCATCCTAAACTATGCTGGTACTATGTTACGTTTTACATTTGTAGTTGTTCTGCGTATATTAGGAAATTGACTGAAAAGCATTTTAACAATAACTGAAAACCAGAGATTTATAGTTGAATGATTAAGTTGTTAAAAGCTGATTAGAATGTCTTAATTTTTGTGTTTTTAATTATCTGCAGTGAGTGAGTACATTGACTACAACGTTGAAGACACGTACGTTGAGCCAACCTATTCTTACGCTGCACCAGTTGCATCATATGGAGCTCCATCACAGTCTTATGGTCCCCCTGCCCAAGGTTATGGCCATAGCCATACCGAGTACAAGACCACATACCAAGCTATCCCTGTCCCTGTCCAGTATGAGGAGGAGGAGGAGTCGTTTGGCAAGAAGCTAGCAAAGGGTTGGGAAAAGGCCAAAGAGCAAGTTTCCAAGTGGGAGGAGGAGGCCTCTAAGAAAATTAAAGACTTGTGTAAGTTACCTTTTATGTTCAAAGTAGATAGTGCAACTCTGTGTATTGTGCCATAGTGCATGTATATACTAGTTATAATTGTTTTATAAATAGCTATAAATATTTTTCTTTATCCCACAGTCTACAAAGAGGAGGAACCAGAGTACATCTACTATGAAACACCAGCTCATTATGCTCCTTCCTATGGTGCACAAGCTTACCAGGCTCCATTGCCAGTGTCCTTAGGAAAGGGAAAAGGTGGTGGTAGTGGAGGTGGCAAAGGCTTCGGAGGTGGCAAGGGAGGCTTCGGAGGCAAGGGAAAAGGTGGTAAGGGCAAAGGTGGCGGTGGCGGTGGTGGTTTCATTGCCCCAGCTCCACAGCCCATCATTGTGCAACCTCAATCGTATGGTCCTCCTCCTCCATCTTACGGTCCTCCTCCACAATCTTATGGTCCTCCTCCTCCATCTTACGGTCCTCCTCCAACATCTTATGGTGCTCCAACTGGTGGTTTTGGGCACGATGGAGGTTCCTTCCTGCGCGAGGGTCCTATTCACGATGCGGGCCCAGCTGAAGTCTCCTCATATGCTTCATAATCAGAGCATCATCCACATGGTCAAGCTCACCCGCCTCATCTCTGTCTAGCCAGAATTCCTACCTTAATGCATGCCATAGTTTATAAGATTTAATTTCCCCTCTAATGTGGGTCAATAGGCAACCCGCACTCCATATTTCATGGTTGTGATATTCCAAATTGCTCTCTACTACTTGGCTGCTTTCCTCGAGACAAATCCATCAGGGCTGTCACTGGCTTGTAGTGAGGTAGTGCCACAAACATTTTCCTGTACAAAATATTAGTGTTTTACATTCTTAAAAACACTTGAATTACGGCTAATTTTGTTTTTTTAATTCTCTGCATTGTTATTTTCTCTGTAAGCATTACACTCATCTTCCATGGTGTTTATAACTACTGTTCGTAGAATAGATTTGTTGACATTAGATTTTTGTTGTGCTAAATGTTATATCTTGCTAGTCGAGATTCAGCATACTTTTGAAATAACCGAGACTTTTCAAGACATTCATTGTGCTATACTAATTACCTTCAAATTTAGAATATCATTGTACTTTTACTATTATATTTTCATTTATTTATAGATTTATAATATGGACAATTAAGTTCATTTTCTATTATGACAACTATAAGCATGGAGGGTAAGGATTCAGGGGAACCAAAGGCACTACTGCCTTGCAGGTGGTCACAGCCGCACACACCACCACCACTCTCTCATGTTATTTATACAGTATTTAGTTTATATTTAAGATATTTTATATATATTAGAACTTAATTTCGTGTGCATTAGGTTATGTGAAAATAGCCTAAACTTATAAAATCCCAATACTGTACTGTAATTCCATGTTTAATTTTTTCATATTATATTATAGGAGTATACATTAGTAAGACTTAGTTACTGGGGTTTCCTGATGGCATAAAATAAGCCATTGGCTGTGCCAAAGGTTTTTTCACGTAGCCTTACTAATCACGTGGTGGTCGGCTTCAATGTTGAAACTTGCTCCCTTTTACGTATTACAAAATCCTATATATTCATGTGTATTTGTCTTGTCACAACCCCAGGAGAGTGAGACCGCTGCAGTATTAGCTTCCCTGGTGCCTGCCTCTCCTTCCCTCCACCTCTCATCTTAATTTCATTTGTTTTGCTCTTGGCTTTATATTAGGAAAGTGTTACATAGGATTTAACCCTTGGATGATGCCTTTTTATCAGATGAAGTATAAGGGGTCGAACTAAGGAATTTGTTATAGTTAGATAATTCAGAGCATTTAAAACAATCATAAATTTAGAGTACTGTATGTGTAAAAATGTAACAATTGTATGAAGAATCTAAAGGAATGTTATATGTGAACTGTGTGTTATTGTAAATACATACTATACTGAACTATAAGTACTGAACTGAATAAGTGAACTATACTGTATTAATGCAAAAATTTAAGTGTTAAAAAAATAACTATCATCCACCATAGTACCAGAGTAATTTAGAAACTCTTCACACCCAAGCACTTATTGCTAGTTTGTTTAGTATTGTTGTCCAAAAAGTGCATCATATATGTAGCAAATAATCATAGTTCAGCATGCAGATGATGAGTCACAATAACGTGGCTGAAGAAACGATGACCAAATCACAACTCGGAAAATGGAGAAGCGATGACGTTTCGGTCCATCCTGGACCACACGATAATGGTCCAGGACGGACCAAAATTATGTCGTTTCTCCATCTACTCAGTTGTTGTTTGGTCATCATAGTTCAGCATACCAAATCAAATCGGTGTGTTAATATTAGTATACAGTATTTTTGTATTTCATTTCTGGAGGATCCAGTGTGCATTGGATGAGCCAATCTTTAGTCCTCTTTCAATAAAATTTCCTGTACCTGTCTCCCTCTACCATTAGTTTGAAGAGAACCTGTCAGCTGCTCGCCACACTCCTTGCTCCCCTGCGTGGCAGCAGACACAATCAGGACCTTGCTCAAAACTTACAAATGGGAATGGTTTCCCAGTTCTGTCACTCTTCTTGAGGGCTTGATGGACCCATTCCTGAAAAGGAGCATTGTTTATTTGTAAACTTGAACAAGCACAAACACACACACACATATATATACAGTATATATTAATTCACAAGTAAATACAATATAAAGAAGACTTTTACTACCTTTTCTCTATATTTCCTAATATTCTCTATTTTTGAAATATAGATGAATGTTTGAGTTTTATTTCTATTGTGAGTTTACAAGAATATATATACAAACCATGGTATCATAGGAGATTATATAATATATATATAAACACACACACATTGTATATAAATACATACATGCACATGTAATGTGTATAGTTTTCAGTGTTGGAATATGCCAGTTTGTTATGCATCAGTTGTTATAATATAAAGATCAGCCATTGTGCGACACTGGTAGTATCAAGCTGTGGCCGATCATGTCAGCGTAATGTAAAGGTTTGTGTTTGGTACTCTCACAGTCGCCTGTGGCTGATGTTCCTCCCTCAGCCTCTACGAGTACCGGGAAAGTCGTTTTTTAAATTTTGCGAGCCTAGGGCTATAGTCTTAACATAAGAGTTTCTTTTTAGTGTTACAAATCAGCAGATTCCAGAGGTTTATTTTCTTTTGAAGCCAAGTCAGTCAAAGTTGAAGTGAATTTTAGCATAAATTGTTTCAACCTGCTTCTCATATCCACAAAGTACACAAATATATGCTGTATTCTGATTCAAAAATTGTATTCTACTTGTAAATCCTTGGAAGTTGTCATAATTTATTGTTACTCGAGATCCCAGAGATGATGTTTTCCTCAGAACTGGTGTGAAGACTTTCCTGTGACCCCTGCGAGAGCTGCCTCAGGAGTTACCTCACAGTGTATCAGTATAGTGTAAGCTTATACATTCTAGCATTAAGAGTGTCTTCAATATGATGTTGTAAAGTACAGAAATTTGTGTGTATCTCATCTTTATATATTAATAAAGGCCATTTTAAATTATAATTTTTTAATTTAAATTTGTCCAATTAAATATTTAACTAAATGTTGCCTCAAATAAAGCAATGTAATGTTCATGAAGAGCATTGGACCAGACAATGTATCACAATGTATATAAAAAGTTGCACAGGCCCTCAGTATACTTTAGCTCTGATCTTTAATTATTCAATTGCAAAGGATTTTTAACAAGCTACTGGAAGATGCAAATGAGAACAAAATACTGTAAAAGAAAGGGGTATAGGGAGGCCATCATTAACTACAGACCATTGTCACTGACAAGTATCTCCTGCAAATTATTCAAAAAAATAGTAAGGATAAGATTAAACACTTGGAGAGGATTCGGTACATAAACAAGGTATCAACATGGGTTTAGGGAAAGGAAATCATACCTAACAAACCTACTGGAGTTTTATTATAAGTAATGAAAATAAGACAGAACAGGAAAGATAGAGATTGCATAATTTTAGACTAACAAAAAGCTTTTGAAAGTTCTGCATAACAGATTACTACACTAACATGAAAGGCAGCTGAAAGTAACTGGAAGAGCACTGACATGAGTGAGAGTACCCAACAGACAGGAGTCGGGGTCACAGTGAAGGGTGAGAAATCAGACTGGCATAGGGTAACATATGGAGTACAGAGGATTGGTGCAAGTAGCTACACTATCATTTATGCTAATGACCTAACTATGGGAGGGTTAAGTTTTACATGTTGATCTTTGTAGACGATGCAAAATTATGAGAAGATTCAAGACAGATGGAGATTGTAAGACACTGCAAGAGGCCTTGGACATCTGCAGAGCTGGTCTAAGGGTGGAGAGGCTGCATACAGTATTTTTGACCTACAACACCATGCCTCGTATAGATTAGTTTATAAGTTTCTCAAACAGGCTGGAGAGAGATAGGAAAGTAAGTAATTATCAATAGAAGGCACCAAACCGGGAAGGCTATGTAGCATGAGAGAGATAGGAAAGATGCTACAGTAGACAAAGTAGTACTTAAGAAAACAAATTAAGAGTCATCAGAATGGCAAAACATTACCAGCAAAGTCCCACAGATGACTTAAAACAAGTCAGCTTATAAATGAGGTAGCATGCAGCTTCTCAGAGCAGATATATCTGGTGGCTTTAAAAGAATACAATCAGGCTTCAGAGAAGGGCACCCTGGCCATCGTCTGAGTGGCATAAACACAATAGTGAAAAGTAAACAGAAAGCAATGGCTCACAGTGGAACTTGTGTTCCAGGAAAAGTCAACACCACTTAGCTGAAGGTGTGAAGCTGATGGTCCTGGAAGAGGATACTGCTGGGACAGGCTGAGGGGGCAGGCTGTTTCTGTCCCCAGGTTACCCCTGGGCTGCCATCTGTTGGTGGTCAGGCAAAAGACATTTAGGGTAACTTGCAGCAGCACAATCATTTGCCTTCGTTTACATAGGGGTGCCAAATTTCCTTCAAGAAGTGACGTGTTTCATTGCACCTATATATTTTTTGCCTTGTAGTGTAAGCCACAATCTGACACTGTCTTCCAGTAGGCAACAGGTGATTTTCTAAACTCTGGTGTGTTGAGATACGGCTTGTTGGGACTGAAGTTAAGCTTGGGAAGTACTCTAGAAGACGCTTCCAGAAATGGGAAAATGCATCTAATATCTTACTTCAACAGCAGGTCCTGAAACGAACTGATCTAGATTACTGTGACATCACTGTGCAGTAAGTACAGTATATAGAATAAAAAAAATAACACCAAACCACTGTTGTGTACATCCCTACCAAGTGTACTTTATGTTCCACATCTTCACAAGATTCATGCAGCTACACTTAAAAGGGTACAGATAATTCCATCTCACCTTTAACATTTTATTAAGTGTTACTTTTTATAATAGATTCTGCAGGAAACACCTTGACTTGGTTTCTGATAACACACAAAATAATTTAGATAAAGTGTACTGTTTCTGAATTGGAAAAAGAAATGCAGTACCTGTATATTATTTTAGGAACATTTGTAAAAAGTTTCAAGATACTAATACTATTTGTTTATTGCAAAATAATTTCTCAAACTGGATTTGATTGCAGATGAAAATACAGTATACAAAATAGTTCAAATAGATGACAATTTTGTCATTAATTTTACTCTTAGTAAAATAATTTTAATTCAAATAATTTTAATTCATGCAAATTAATTTTACTCATAGTACAATAGTAATCCTATATTAATAAATGGCATATACAAGATAATCCACATGGAAGGCATCTGTGGTCAGAACTTGAGATCTTTGATGGCAGCTGGAAGATCAGGCAATTTGATATCTTTTATTTGCTGTGGTAGGTTCATGTTTTTAACAGCTGATACTGCCCGAGCAGGAGCCGCTGCTAATCCAGCCTGTAGGACAATATCGAAATTAATAGTTCTAGAAAAGTGTACACAGATGAAACTAATATTATTCATGATAATTACTAATATTTGAACAAGTGCAGCATGAAAATAGGCAAAGTTCTCACTTATTACCTGATGTGAGCTTTGGGTTTCAAAGCTTTATATCTTTACCTTAGAAACAATTTTGATTGTCTAATAACAAATTACAAAGTTATTTAATAGAAACGTTATTCTAATCTTAAAAGGGATGGATCAAGAACACCCCACTAATTTTAGCATTAACATTTGTAGTCATTATTTGGAACATGAGAAATACAGTACCTTCAGTATTTTAATATGCTCGACCCCTTAAGCCACAAGCAAAAGACATGGGATAGAGCATCAAAGCCCAAACAGATGACATCACAACCCAGCTGCAAGCCCAGACAGTGCACAAGTTTGCAAAATGTTTTAATGGTTCGAGAACTGAGTCAGCATAACAACGCGAATACATTTTAACTCATTTTAAGCACTTATTTCATTACACCTTTTGTCTATACTAATTTATTTGCAAAACAATGAGAAACCAATTTCTAACTACATATTTTATTAGTGTAAGGTCATCAAGGGAAGAAGCGTGTTCACTTTACCAGGTTAGATATATATCCCAAAGCACGTCCGTATTTTATGAAATGATCTTCAGTGTTGAGTACAATGGTAATAAATTTTCTATGTAATGCTCAAGGAATTTATAAGACAAAATTCAAAATACGAATTATGCCGATTACGGCTGAAGAATGCTCACACCAAACCTAATTCAAACTACCATACTGTACTTCAACATGTTGAGTATTTAGACTACAAAATTTAATTCACATACACATATGTGCACACATGTACATACACATGTATGCATGTATGTGAGAAAAAAGTGATTGATGTCAAAACCATCAGCTGCTCCAAATCACCATATAACAAAGATTATAGGGAAGACGGGACACCACAAACATAGCTCTCATCCTGTAACTACACTCAGGTTACACAAATGAGCATCACATTGCAAATAGAATTCAATGTGGATAAGTGCCATGTAATGGAGTGCAAAATGAGAGAAACCAGAGCCCATTCATCCTATAAATTATGTGAAAAGATGCTAAATAACTCATATACAGAGAAATCTAGAGATAGCATTGTACTGGGTAGCAAGCTGTAACCAGAGAACCACACAACACACACAGGAAGAGGAGCCTTTGCTATTCTAGTCGATTTCAGAATTGCATTCAAATTCGTCGATGGGCAAAAGGCCAAAAAAAAAAAAAATGATTTACGACATACATGAGATCTAAACTTAAATACCCAGTAATTGTATGGTTACCATATTTCATAAAATGCAAGAATAAACTAGAAAAAGTTCCAAAGATATGCTACTAAAACACTCTCGAAACTAAAACACAAGCTATGCCAAAACTAGTGAACATTAGCAAAAGAGGTTACATGATAATGACATTCAAAATTGTAAGGAATTTACAAAATTGCAGAGCAGTTTTGTAAATTTGCAACATGAACGACAAAAGGGCATAAAATATATGAAAATAAACAACAGCCCTTAATGTAAGGAAATGCCTTTTTCTGGTGGGTCCCTTTGCTTGCCACTTGAGTTACCCACCTGGCTAACTCCAAACCTGAAGTACACCACCAGGCCCTTGTGAGTCATGAGAACCTAACAGGGACCTGTATCCAACAACAGAAGCAAAGGAGTCTGAGGGTACTATATTAAACCAGGCCAAAAGGAAAAATCTCCAGAAAGGTAAAATGCCCTAAAACAAGCAACTGCATGACAACACTGGTACCTCCAACAAAAAAATTACAACACTCATTAACCAACCCCAACTTGTAGTTCGATACACTGATCAGGTGGCACCCCTGGCAACCCAAGCTCCCTGCTGGCTACCAATCTGACATGTGCCACTGTAATATGACCATGATAACCTCTGCAAGGGTGGGAAATGGGAGGTCTTCAAGAGGACCCATCAGAAAGTGGCACTTCATTACATTTCATGCTGGTTTTCTAGAGGCATCCCCTTTGGTGGTGTCTTGCACTATCTCTGTACAACAGGGAAAAAGAGGGCTTACAAGGGGTAAGAGGAAGAGGTTTTGCACTTGCAGAGCAGCAAGGAACCTTTAAGCAATCAACACCAGGACAAAGAAGGAAATGAACAAGAAACCATGATATAATATCCAAAGAACCCCTCGAAAACCCTGCCATTGTAAACTGAGCCAAAAAGGAAGAAGACAACAGCAGATGAAGGAACAAAAAGAAAACATGAGAAAAGATCTGGGACCAAAGAATACAGAAATGAGAAGAAAACTGAAAAACAAGAACAATCTAGTGACAAAGGCAGTCCAGGAGAAGGAGAGCAAGCTAAATGAGAAAAAAAATGGTCCGGGTTAATGTACAAACTAGCAAAAACAAAACGACGACACTAAAAGCCAATAAAATAGGCTCTGCCAAATCCGACCAAGTGGAAATAACAGTATGAGGCAATGGAAAATGGTCAACAAACAGCCAAAAAAGAAAAGACATGAAGAATGGAACTGAAACAGGCAGCAAAGAGACAAAATGTAAAAAATACTGCCAGGCAATCCCTTACTGCAGCCTGTAAGATACAAATCTGATATTCTAAGACCTGCAACCCGATGAACCCCACCAACACAAACTGGGGGGGGTGGGGGGACCAGGCAAATACCTAAGTGTAATGGTAAGGTGCAGGGAAATGTTCGTGGTACTTGTGTCAATCACTCCCTACCCGACCTGGAAAATGCAATGAAGGAAAGCATAAGCTATAACCAAAGCAAGAGCTGGTTTAGAACTCAATGCAACTGACAACAAAAAAGGGAATTCTAGCCACAGGCAGATGAGGCAAACATGATTTGAGGCTTACATAAGAATGAAGCTAAAAAGAATACACATGTAAAGTACAGTACAACAAATTGGAACAAATACACACAGAGGTCCCTGTAGGACCAAGTCCCACTCAGCTGAACTGAAGCTAGGAAGAGTGGAAAGAACACTAGGCGTTGTTAATGCAATCATACCCTGTGCATAACTGAGATGGGACACTGCAGGGAGTATGAATTGCAGGATCTGTCGCCTGCTGCTGGTGCTCGAGTAGCTACCATTTAGGTCTGGATAATGAGTGCTGTCATAGTTTTTGTCTGGGGTACCAATATTGCCATGCAGTTGCTTCTTTTGGGGCAACTGCAAAACCACTAGAAGTGCCTTTCTGGTAGCTTTTCCTTTTGGCCTGTGTTAATCTAGTACCTGCAGATGCCTTTGCCTCTATTTTAAGGAGGCACTCACGACTCACAGAGATTTGACGTCAACCAGGCAGGTAGTTCTAAGAGCCACTAAAGGGCGCCCTCCCAGAAAACACTACATTCATCAATGCAGAGTGTACCTATTTTTAAATAATCACTAAGACAAGGTAGCTTGTCCAATGCAAGTGAAAATATATTTCAGTATCATTATGGAAATATAATGAATTATGTAATTTCTATGTTTACTGTATGATAACAATAAAAAACTAAACATATTCAAATTATGTATCACCATACATGTTTATTGCACTGTCAATCTTCTTATCAAGCCTGGCTCACCTCAGTAGGAGATCAAAGCATAAACCTCAAAAATGTGCACATGTTAAAATAAGGAAAAAGAAGTCCTTTGTTACCATGTAATCGTGCTTAGATATTGGGGAAAGTCTTAAAAAGAAAACTATAATATTAACTTAATAAACTAGGAGAAAGAGAGCAGACTGCTTATATAGCATACCTATATTTTACTACTGGTTAAACTATATCAAACACCCATAAAGATCTCTGCTGCAGTGCAAATTTCAGAGAATAAAGTGGTTAAAGTTTAGAGAGATGATAAATTGGATGTTAGGTTTATGCAAGACTAAGCAGAGATGATACAGAAACATGTGGAATGAAGTGAAGATTACATGGAGGGAGCATGATTATTACTGAATGATTAGTGGTATAAGGCACTGACTGAGATCTCTTGGCATGGTTCAATTTTGAACAATGACAAACATAGTACTATTCTGAATTTTGTATATGGTAAAGATAGATAGATATAGATAGATAGAGATATAGATAGATAGAGATATAGATAGATAGATAATGATACTGGCGACCATAGGAGGATTCATATGCTTCAGGCTGTGTTCATTTGGGAGCTGACACCAGTAATCAACATCCAGATGAATTTGGCTTCGAGCATACAACTGTTCGATGGTCCTCCATTGATTCAGTGGAAAAATGTAAGACCTACATGAGCGAACAATGGCAGATAGAAACCAGATAGACATACATATACTGTATATATGTGTATGTGTATGTGTATGTGTGTGTGTGTGTGTGTGTGTGTACTCGCCTAATTGTGCTTGCGGGGGGTTGAGCTCTGGCTCTTTGGTCCCGCCTCAGACCGAGGCAGGACCTGTGTGTGTGTGTATGTTGTCTACACTATGAAAATGCAGTATTTCCTATTTTTAGTATGAACAAAATTAAACTTATTGTAATAGACCAGTAACAAAGGCATATGCTCCATGCAATGACAGTGGTTAGTGGAAACATTTCATTGTTCTCTACTTTATAATGAGACTGGAATGATGTCAAATATTAGAATAATAGTTATGGGTAATTTGAACAACAAGGTGGCGCAAGCACTAATAATTATGAGGTGGCTGTTCATGACATTCTGATTTTTTTAACAGTCCTTTAGACTGAAAGATTAATAATTAAAGATTTACATATTACTGATTCATATTATAAGAACAAGGACATACACAAATATATAGTACATACCAGGTATCTTATGAATAATGAAAGAGTAAATAAGAACCTGAAGACTTATATACTCCAGGAGACTTATATAATCCAGGAGTGGATTCTACTGCTTAATTTGACTCAACACTGGGAACCGCACCAGGCCCAGACACCGGAAGGATTGACAGAGAAGAAAAGACAATGAATAATAAAAGTTGAGAAATTAGGATTTAGAGTTGTTCCATGAGCATAAAAATTGAGTTGGTACATATCTAGGACCATGAGTACAGAAACAGAGTTGGTACAGATCTAGGAGCAACAAACTGAGGTGTCGATCTAAAGGACAAGCGAGGTGACTTCAAGGACTGTTTCATTAAGAATTCGCTGCAAGTGTATGGCACTGTATAAACTAGAAGAGCAAGAGGAACTGCTTGGTTGAACGAAGTAACAAAAATAGATGAAAACAACAAAGTGAAGTCTATGAATAACAAATTAAAAGGTATGTGAAAACATTAAAGAGAAGAAAGAGAAGAAGAATTGAGCTGGAAAAACATTAAAAAATCTTAGTGACAACTGGATGCTTTATGAGTTGAGGGGCCCTTAGATGCTCTTGTAAACAAGAAGCCCATTGGCCCACTAGGCAATGTCACTACACTAAGCACCTGCAAGCCTGATAAGGATCTTTGCAAATGGGCAAAGGAGCCTAATTCTAAAATGGGCCTAATTCTAAACATTACTGAGACCAGCTCGCTATAAGACAGCCAACAGCAATAACCTTAACATCCATCACAAGCATTAGTTAGCAATGCAAGGAATACTAATCAAAACACTGAAAACAACTGCTACCAACTATAGTACATTCCATCACCATCAGATGGTAGAACCCTGCTAGTAAACAAGGTTGGAGTGAATCATCTCACTTTATCCTCGAGTCACCACCGTCACTCTCCTGAGTTTTGCAATGGCCAATTAGATAACTTTGGTTAGTTCTTCCATTAAGATTATTGTTTCAATGCAGGGTAATCCATGCACTTACAGTTTGCTCATAGCATACCTTCCTCCAAGGCTCGGCTCTGGTTTGCATTCAGAGTTCTCCTGCAGTGCAGTGATAAAATTGGTGGCATTCAACTCATATTCTCTTATAGTGGCACTAGACTCAAACAGTAAGGTCACTTCAACCTTCTCCAGCATTAACCCTTAATGTGGCTCACATTTACGGAAGGTGCTGAATGTGCTTGCATACTTTCTCTCAATTTTCTTGACTGGCAAGTAGTATGGTAATGATTTGCCTCAGACTTGCCATTATCTCCCTAACCCACCTTTTGTTTCTGAATAAACCATTTGTAAAAATCTTATCGAGCTTAGGGGAAGGCAACAAGAGCCTAGCATAGCAATGTTGGTTTGGTGGTCCAAATGGCTTTGGCTTGGGGAGCATCCAAGAGACTGGTCAGAAAGTACTATTTCATTAAGTTCAATACCCAATGTTTTTGAAGTAAAAAGTGTAACAAAGAAACTACCAGCAAAATGAATGACAGTATTTACTGCATAAGAATGGTGAATAAGAATTACTGATTCATTAGTTTACCAAGTACAGTATAGTGAATAAAGTATACTATAGGGCAGCGATTGAAAGGTTGAAAAATCAAACCGAAGAAACGTGTCAACAATGAACATAGAGGAAGAGAATGTTTGCATCAGATATCGTATACATCAGAGCTAAGACAGCTAGTGAATCATGCATGTGAGGAAGACAAAGGTGTACATGGGTTTTAGACTCTTTGGAGAAAGTACATAACAAAATTAAAAGAGCACAATTAGTCTGTAAGGAGATGGTGCAATATTTTCACATGCAGTAAAGTTTTCATTTGAGAAGTAACCTAGAGCATTTATAAAGGCTAGTGGTGTGATGAGTAACCAGCCTGTATATATGAATGTGAAATATTAGTACGAACTTTTAGAACAAATGCGAGAAAACAGTAGAGACCGATGATCTGAGGAGACACGCATCATGCTTGGAAGACAGAATAAGGTATTATAAGAGAAAACATTGGGATTGAACCAGCATCCCTGGACTTTCCAAGCATTCCCTCACAGATACATCATGATATTGTGATTTCAGTGAGCAAGGAATAGCATCATCGTGGAAAGATGTGGCGTGAGTTAGTAAATTGTATGATTAATAAATCTGCCATGATGCTTTTATATGCTGAATGAATGAATGATACATTAATGAAGAGAGGAGTATTCAAGTGAATTTGAGGGTACAAAAAATTACCAGAGGTAGGCCAATAAGGACAGGTAAGTTGACTGTGTGTAATTACCCAAGTGTAGTTACAGGACCCAAGCTTTGTGCCCTGGAGAGATTGACAACCAGAGCGCAACTCCATAGTCTCAAGAGACTGAAGGATGCCTACTACTGCTTACTAGTTACAGCATGAGAGCTATGCTCATGGTGTCATGTGTATAGAAGCATTAAGTACTGGTAAGTGTTATCAGCATTAAAGAAGTGGTATAGAGTAAGGTTGAGTGCAAGCAGTTTGTTAAGAGGAAGTGAATGACATTTTTGGATGCAACTTACGAGGAGTACTTTACATCTAGTCTATGAAGCAGTGGAGATGCTACTAGGGATGATTTGCTGGAGTATGGTAGAGCTGATTTTCTGTGATGCTGTTGTGTATGGAAGGTATGGTGAATGGATGAATTATTCTTTGGAATAGTTATAACCTTCTTTTTAAATATTTCTCTCCTATCTTCTCTGGCAAATATCTCCCAGTGCCATGAAAGTGAAAAATAGGGTAGTAATAATGATGATAAGGACCATAATATGAAGAAAAAAGCACTCAAAGCAAATAACCAACAACAAATTAAAGATGAACATATATATATATATACATGATCAAATCTATTGAATGTTGTTATTTTTTCTTCAATGTAACTGGAGCCTCTGAATGAATACTGTACCTACATTTATTTACCTTTATCACAGAATGTTAACACCAATGCCAAATTACAGCTATCATGCAAAATTCATCACAGCAAATCCTGCAAAATTCATCACAGCAAACAATGCAAAATTAATCACAACAAACCATGCAAAAATCATCACAGCAAACTTGTCACCAATGAAAACACAGTTTGCATTATGTTTGGCAGGTCCATGCTTACTATATACTTAGTTAAATAATTTCTTAAAGGCCATATGCAACCAACTTGTTATAGGTTCATCTTTTCAAAGAATCACTAGTCCAGTTCTTGAGCAGTGATATATTTTCACACATTTTTTACCAAAGGGTTTCAGTTTCTGAACACTAAATAATTTTAGAAATTGAGCAACAACTTTGTAGAAGGAATGCCATGATTGGCTGGAAGTGGTCAATATCAAAAATACATTGTCTAGAGTGTGCCTGGGAGTACCCAGTGCATAGCTTCGAAGCCTCCTCGTGACTCCTGCTGATTTTCTCATTGGTACATCACGTTAATGGGATTTCTTTGTGCATGGTCAATATTAGTTCAAATCTGAACTAGTTACTCAAATGGAAAGCAAGAAGAGAACATTCCACAAAAACTGAACAGGGGGATTCCCCCTCTCCCTAAAAAATTCTCTCCACTAAAGGTTTAAATAGCCTTCAATCTGGGCTTTAAACCTTGACCAGGATCTACTGGGCATTAATTCTTAACTGTTTAACCCTATTTCCAAATTGGAGAACTGGTTGTAAACCAATCAGCAGGTTATGTTCCCGGGAAAACTTGTAGTGTAAAGCTTAACAAGAACTATGGGAAAGGAAACCTTTAAACCTGCTAGCAGGAGAAAGAATTCACCGACTCCTATACCCATTTGTGTAAAAAAAATACAAAATCATTGATTGTAATGAAATGTCTTTTTGATGGGTCCATCATTACCTCCCCCAAGCTACACAGTGGTATACTTGTCAAACTTTTAGTACCACACACGCATTTGTAAATTGACAATGCCTGATCAGACCATTACCAGAATTTGGTAAACTCAACAGAGGGAAAGGGAAGTCTGGGGATCTAGGATCATCATAGCAACAAAGAGAAAAGATCACCAGAAAGATACAGCACACCAAAACAAGTAACTGCATGAATTGCATTTGCAACACCTGATCGCAATTATGCAAACAATTATTACCCAAGCCACCAGATAGCAGCCCTGTCACCTAGGGCCCTGAGCCACCAACCCAGTCATTCACTACCTCCCACCCCAATGCATGACTCCCATTCATGTACTGTTTAATACACGAGTGATGGGGATGAATATAAATATTAGCTGCCTCATAAGTGCCAACAGGCCTTATAACAACAGTAACAGCACACAAGTTACACTGAGACCTTATGATATTTAAATGGTGCACTTATCCAGAGCAAAACAATGCATTTTGTCTTGCTATTTAATGGTCAATTTCATTATGTCCCCTTGATATGATAAACTGACTTGTTTTACTTTAAAATATTTCAAAATGCTTGCATGCGACCTTTAACATAAGCTCTTGATTTTTTTTTATTATGTTATTGGGTAGGTTTATTAAGCACAAATCCTTTCATTAACTTATATACATTCCTGGTAAGTCAGCCTGACATGCAAGAAAGCAGATGTGTCTACCACAATAAACAGTAGACATTCTTATGGCTCACTATGTGAGCTCTCTCAGATGCATGAACAGCTTTTGAGGGGATGTCACCTGAAAAAAGCATCACACCACAGGCTTATATAAATCAGAGCATCAATAAGTCAATATTTACAGAAACTTGTAAATGGAAGAGTAGGTATAGCAATATGTATAAGCTTTATATTTCACCTATAAATTACACATGAAATATGCTGTAAACAAAACTTTCTGAGTTGACACTCGGCTGTACCCTTCGGTAGCACTATGCACAGTCAAGGCAGGTCACCATCTTGGCACAACAGGAATCTTTCTTTACTACCACTATTGAGTTATACGGATGAAAGACACACTAAAGAATTCTCAATTCAGCCTGGAATGAACTTTAGAAGGCTTATTCAACTACAATAAAACCCTTCCAAGTGCTACACAACATTAAAGAGCTGCCAAAGAATGCTCTGTTAGTTGTTTATCGGTATGCCTGGCTATGCTGATTAACCCCAACCCCCACCAGGTGTCAGCAGTGTAACCCAACTCTGCCCACCTGACATTTATCCTCAATGTTCCCGTAAGTATTTAGGAATGGTAGGCACGAAAATAATTCCATCAAGTCATTTGTTTTTATCATTGAGGAGTTGGTCAATACTGCAGTACTGGTAGTGGACACTTCTTATGTGCATGTACTGTATATACAATCACTGCATGTCTCTGGATTCTGTAACTCACTGGTGTTACAGTTATGTTCTCTGTACCAGTTTAGTTAGTGCCTCAGAAGAGGGCATTATTTTGCTTTCTTCTGCTTTTGTGGCCTGTGTTCTAGATTGAAGGACGGTGGGCATGCATATTAAGGAAGCATTTAGTTGCCATATCACCTATGTGCAGTTACACTATATGCTCTGTTTACCTCAGGTCATACTTGAAAGATTAATTCATGGTTGTATTTTTGTTATTTCAAGTCAAGGTCTCCCCTCAACCATCCTTTCCTACAGTATTAGGGAGATGGGTTAGGAGACCTTGATAAAAACCTCTTAATGGTACCTGATTCCTACACCAGGCTGCATGCAGCAGCATCCAACAACTTGATTGACCATAACATCAACCAGGAGTCCAAGTTAAAGACTGAACCAGATGAAGGTAACATCATGGTAGAGTATGCCATGAATATATTTAGTAAACCAGTTCTCTCTGTTTCATACTACCATCCTAAGTGAAGGTCATGAGACTTGGTAGATCTTGAGGTTATCTTGAGATGATTTTGGGTTTTGGGGCTTAGTGTCTCCGCGGCCTGGTTCTCGACCAGGCCTCCACCCCCAGGAAGCAGCCCGTGACAGCTGACTAACTCCTAGGTACCTATTTACTGCTAGGTAACGAGCATCAGGGTGAAAGAAACTCTGCCCATTGTTTCTCGCCGGCGCCCAAGATCGAACCCGGGACCACAGGATCACGTGACCAGTGTTCTGTCCACTCAGCCACCGGCTCCCTACAACCCTCCCTACAGACTACAACCTTGTTTAAGTTCCATTGTGTTGTTAGCTATCAAGACTATAAATACAAGCACAGTATTGTCATAAACCTGCATTGTATAATTTTTTGCAGGATTCCAGATATATAGTTTTTAACTTTAAAATTCATCTCTTTTTGCATATGGCATTCTTCATGTTGGGTGCAGGGTTGTTTCCATTCGCTCAGGTATGGCCTGCTGATTTGTTCAAACCCTAATCTGAGCAGTCAGCCTATAAAACAGATAAGCTGAGGGCTCGTTCATTGAAATATCAGCACTGTAGGTCCAGATTTTTATATGAATTCTTTGCAGATTCCACTATTTTTCAAGGAGAATTTGACTGGCTTGTTTTAAATGTAGCTTAACCCTGCCACTGTGAAAGTCATACAGGGATGACCGTGACATATCTAACTAACCAACCTTAAGAATAGAAGAAACCATGTTTCCTCTGTTCTTAAGAAGCACTTAAAAGGGGTTTCAAAGTACGAAGTTGAATAAACTTTTGCAAAGGTTGCTATAGTCAATTTTGAGAATTGTGTTACTCTCACACCCCCAGAAATGAGCCAGGCTTTTCTGGTGATAACTTTTTTGGCAAGGCTATTGCTTGCAAAAGCTCATAATCCCACAAATCCTTTACAACCCATATGATAACAATTTCTAAAGAAACTTGTCCAAATCCCTCTTGAAAATTAAACTTTTGTTACACCAACATTGTTTATATTGACTGAATTTAAAAGATGATTGGTTAAAAAAATGTCAGATCTTTGATGTTTATATGCTATTCTCTGTGTCTTTGACACCTCTATTTTATACTGGCTCAATTTTGCATTTCCATGCATCAGTATGACCTGACGAAAGTGTGAAAAGATCATTGTTCCAACAGTGCCACATGTTAACATGCCCCAAGTGTACATAGCCCTATCTAAGAGAACATTAAGACATTGTCCAAGATTGAAGCCAAATGGCTTGCTTAGGAAGGAACTTTCATCAAGACTCAGCCTTAATTTAACAAAGCTACAATTTCAATACATCATACAGTGGGGACCTGCTTAAAAAAATACATTAGTCTGGTAAAAGCCTAAGCACACTCAAGATCATAAAAGCTGCTGATAATCCACAGCCCTACATGGTCTTTTCACACATGAATGTGTAACGCACTTACTCTAAGTGATGACGCAGATGCAGAATTATATGGGCCCTGTAGATTAAATTAGTAAAGTACAGTATATGGATTATTTTTCTTCTAATTTAACTTCACAATGAAACATTATCAGTGAAATATTTTTAACAAACTAATATTATAATCACAGTCAATCAAGGGACATATTCTCAATCCCTATTCCAGACATTTCTCAATTAAACAACTAGAAAATCCTCTAGAGCTCGACTCTGGAAGTGACTCGAACCCACGACCAATGTACTACCAGCTGCAACCTCTAGCACTGTACAGTACTCTGTTATGATTGCCATCTAATAACCATTCTTTCCAGCCTAAAGAGTCATTCTTACCCACCTAGAAAGGTTGCAGACAGCCCAAGCTGTAATTTAAGTTAAGAATGAACAAGTCTTAAACACAATCTTGCATAATATTTGGATGTTAAGGGGTGAATTGTGGCAGATTGCGAAACAAAATGGTACCCAAGAGGGCGGTGATACATCCGGGAACTATTGGATTGCAGTGACATGTCTAGAGTTCACACAATGAGAGAGGTGAGTGGAGGTGGCTCAGGTGCTCAGTCAATCAGCAACGAGCTTTCTGCGACGTCATTGGTGGGCACCGAGCCCGCCCAGCTCACTATTCAGCTAGACTTCCGATGGGAAGGTTGACCTTGGGCGCTCTCGCAAGGATCAGCAGATTTGGATTTTAAGTGGCCAGTTGAGCCTAGGAGAGAGGCAACAGGACTCTGACCACATTGAGGCACTAAGGGGACCTTTCTGGATAAGATCGTATGAGTATTGTTGACGAAGGGACCTGCTGAGAGTAGAAGAGACTCGATAGCATGCCAGACTCAGTGGAGGGAGCTGCAAGTACCTTCATTTGGATCTTGATGGGTCAACGTGAATGGACTGACTGTCAAAGCCTAGTGAGAGTCCCGACCAGTGAACGTCGGAAAGGGTAACGACTTAGTGTGTGTGAATCTTTCAGGAGTAGCCATTGAAGAGGCTATTGAAGACACGACCCGAGGTCATGGTAAGCAAATGCTCCTTTTTATTTTTGTCTGTGAAGAGGCAAGTGGAATGTTGACTGTGACCCTGGAAAGGGAATGCTTTATTTAACTGTGCCAAAGAAGTGGTTGTGAACAATTGTGGATCAATGTTAAACAATTCTACAGTAACCAGTGAGGTGAGCAATTGTGGCAGAAATTAATATCTCTGGTTACCCTAGCTTCAGACACAAGCATGTTACAGTTATGTCTTAAAGAATTGAGAGCCATTAATGATGATAATGAGTCACTTAAAATTAATATATCAAGTTAGGAGACTTCTACACATTTTAGTGTAAGAAGCAAGGCAAATAGTTCAGTTTAAAGGGTAGAGGCCCAGTTTATTCGGACTCTGAATGCATGACAGAGCTGATGAGTCAGCCAAAGAATCTGCTTTTGAAGGCAAAATTGAGTACCGTATGACCTTGGATTGTCAATAAGCAGTCTGAGAACAAAAGTACATCAAGAACTTCAACAAAATCTTGTAGATCTGAGGCAAAGTGAAATTGACACCAGTAATTCCATCTATCATCATACTATCATGCAAGAGGAGCCACACATCTATGGATCATCCAATAAAATCAGCAGACTTCTAGATGTTACTACTACTTGACTTACACTCAGTTACAAGTATCTCTGGGAATTCTCATTATCTGCTGATTTAGACCCGACCAAATGTAAACTGTGTCAACAAAATTATTTGCACACACCCTGTCACTATGTGATGGAGTGCGAAAAGATACGGGAATTCAGAGACAATTCTGTAACAAATGTTCCAGAGGTGTAAATATTTAATTCAAAATGATCTGCTACTTGTCTTGGCCAAATATCCCCAGTTTGCTAACTGTAGGTAGTAACTAAGTGGCTGTAACCTTTCCACTGCTGCCCCCACTGGATGGGAGCAGTGTACAGGACAAACATATCAATTGTGACACTAGCTCTCCACATGTCAGTTGCTTCATTTAGAAACTGTACTTGTGGTCGGTCTCGAGCCCATTGTTGATGTGATGATGTGCACTCAATGTTGTAACTTGCTTATCAAGATTGTAACTTACTTAGCTAAATGAATTGTGGGGGTTCAATCCCTGACCCATTATGTGTCTCTAACACTTTCCACTACCACCCACAGGATGGGTTTGGAGTATATAAATGATAAATTTATAAATGAACTAACAATACATGAACTAAACTGGTTACCCTATAAAGACAGTGAATATAGGATATATAAGCGTTGTCGCAGTTTGTGACAACGACTGCATAACATAGTAAAACTAGTTCAGATCAGGCATTAAGAGATTCAAGTTAAAAATTAATATGATGAAGCTTTCTTAAGATACCACACAGAAACAGGAAAACACAACAAAAATGTTTTGTCGTGGTGTTATATTGCCCAACTTCAATAGAAACCAAACCGTTCTTGCTCAAACTAATATGTTCGGTTTATATTAAATAGGATGAGGTATTCTCAAGATATTGAACAAAAATCCGTCAGGAAAAGAAAGCAAAATAAACATAATAAAACCATATGGCATTCCTATTGGGGATATCTAATAAGCACATCAAATATTTATGAAAAACTTAAAAGTTTAAAATTACACAAAATATGTAGTAGATTACCATAAACAATAAATTAAGGTCAAAAACAATTTCTTTGCTGGCTGTTATTGGGTAGGAGTTTAAAAGAATAATACAGAAATTATGAAATGACAATTGGGGTATTTGTGATCTAACTTTAATGCCATCAATTTAAGTAAATCAACACCAAATTGCATATTAAAATGCAGCCAAAGTTAGCAAGAGGTATCCCATCAACATACATGAGAACATGAAACAAGAAAACATGAAAGCAATCAGGCTGTACCATACATGGAAGGTATGAAACATGAGGACATGACAACAGTTAAGCTGTACCTCACACAAAAGACATGAAACCACGAGGAAATGACAGCAGGTAGGCTATACAAGAGAGCATCAAACACGAGGCCCACAGGCTGGGTGGCACTTTTGATGATAGCCATTCTTTAAGGGGTTAATGATTTTGCACTAAAATAGGATAATGTACATTCTAAAATAAATATTTGTACTAAATAAAAAAAGCAAATACTAGTACTATAATGCTAAAATTTAGACCTTCGATCAGACACGAAGTGGTTAGGTTATTTAGAAACACTTTTCCCTGAACACACGTCACTAATATCTTTAAACCAGGGTCTGCAATTACTGCTAGATACACATGGGTGACCTGAGTAAAAGAATGGTATCTACCTGCTCCACCCTGCCCAGGATTTGAACCCAGATCTTCTCACTCAAGAGACAAGTGTAGGTGAGTGTAGGTGACAAATTAGGTCACTCAAGAGTGACCTAATTAGGTCACTCAATTACTCAAGAGACAAGTGTACCAACTACTACAACACAAGCTACCCAAGAATAATATTGCACAAATATATAAGAATTGGTACACTGCACAAAATTTAAGAAGATAAAGCCAGCTCAACTGAGTAAAACTTTCATGAAAGCTGGCCATATGATCTCTTAGAAAATAGGACCTATGACTTTTCCATGTTTAAAACTGATTCAGTGGTTAATATTATGTAAACATTTTTGTTTAATCATACCAATATTAATTTAATATTTAAGGAAATATGGTTTCATACATTTCAAATTTTAAATGAAAGCCAGCTACCTAATCTTTTTGAAATTAATATCATTGGCTTTCCCAAGACCAAAACCATTTATTAAGGTTTAGATTTTGTCTATAATTTTTATTTTGACCAGCTTAAACTAGCATTTAATTAGATATGGTCCAATATATATTCTGACTGAGCAAAACTCCCATAAATCATAATGGAAACTAGCTACACGATCCTTTTCAATAGAAGCCTATTGACTGTTTGCACCCAAAGCTTTTCTTTGTATTAAGATGACATCCACCGCACCCTAAAAAAAATGTTTAGTCCATATTTAACATGATACAGATGAAAAGTAATTACCAGAATAAAACCTGCAGCAACTTCTACTAAGCCAAATTTATAATTGTATTAACACATGCAAACCTGCGTGGAACCAAATATTAGCCATGTAAATTATTTGAATGAGTTTCAGCAAAGAAATGCACATCAATTCAGTCGTGCCTAACTGACAGTTGTCAGTCCTGTACGCGAGACGATGGAAAACTATATGTTGCTTTAGATTTAGCTACTCAGAACGAAATGTCCATGTACAGTGTAATATTATATATATTATGTATATATATATATATATATATATATATATATATATATATATATATATATATATATATATATATATATATATATATATATATATATATATATATATATATATATTGTATACTAAACATGCACCACCACACACTAAAAAAGTGAAATATGCAATTTGGGGCAAAGAGTTAAATGAAAGGTAATGAAGCATCAAGATTATACAAAAAAAAAAAATTACAACACTTCTATTCAAGTTTTATCAAAGAATAAAATATTGTTACCTCTTGTTTTTCCAGTTTGTTTTGGTCTTCTATTCTTGTAATGATTTCAGTCATATTTGTCTCAAGCACCATTCCTCCCATTACTAGCTCATTCAGAATATAATGAACCTGCAAATAATGTTAATTAAAATAAGCATATATTTTACCATTAATATCCATAACAATTTCAGAGCAATACAGTACTTTAATTGTAATGGACACTGATTACAGATACCATTATGCCCGAGCAATGTGAGCTCAGTGGGTGTAGAAAAACATCACATTTAGCATTGCTGACATCACTTTCACTTTATGAAAAATGTACACTTTCATCAGCACTAGAAATATTGCAACTATCAATCTAAAATACAGTATTACATTTGCATCTATTTTTCCTATTAGAGGAATACCAAAACTTAAAAGTACCAGTATTGTATGTAAATTAGAACACGAGAAAAGCTATAAGAAACAAAAAGATGAGAATTCGGATGCCCACAATGCAAGTAGAAAAAAATTACGTGCTAGTAAATTGTTTAACATTACTGTACCTTTTACCAACAGACGGTAAAAGCTACCCCCCAGTAATAGACACTGTATACAGCATAGTTCATCCCATTTACTTCAACTTGCAAAATACCTCTTGATTCATATTTTATATATTTTCTTCAACCTATCCTTTCAATATATATTTATTTACAAATTTTAGCAAAAAACTTTGAAGTTACTGGTTGACATACAAGTAACTTCAAAGGAGATATGAAGTTATCAACATATCTTACCTTATCAACATGAAATATGAGATCCAGCTCACAGACATTTTCAAAGCATTTGTCAAGGGTTTCTACAAAAACTTGAATGAGATCTAGAATTCCCAGCTCACTTTCTGATGAATCAACACAAAAGACAAAGTACAACGTAGCATAATGACGATATATTAATTTGTAGTCTGCTCCTCCAATCAAACTGAAATAAACAATAATTCAATAAAATACAGTACTGTATGTACATCAAATTTTACTTCAGAATAAATTATCTGAAATAATAGAGATCATATTCATCCAATTTTAAACACAGTAATAATTAATAATTGAATAATAATAATAATAATTCATTGTGTCAGGAGACAGGTTTATTGCTAGGTGGATAGGGACATTAGGTGATAGGAAACACACACCTAACCATTTTTGTTCTACCTGGGATTCGCATAAAACGCTAAACTACTGAAAAACACTTAATACATAATCTCTAACCTGCCACCCTCAAGAAAATTGCAAACATTGTCATCTCTCTTGGACACCAACTGGAATGTTTCTTTGATTATCTGTTGCTGCATTTCTTCATTCTGAAAGTAATTTTTTTTTTTAATTATCAGGGGAAAGTGCCAAGCCATTACGACTTTATAGTACTGGGAAGGGGTCAGGATAAGGATTTGGGATGGGATGGGAGAAAGGAATGGTGCCCAACCACTTGGACGGTCGGAGATTGAACGCCGACCTGCATGAAGCGAGACTGTCGCTCTACCGTCCAGTCAAAGTGGCTGGACAAAGTAAATAAGATATTAGTCATGGTATAATGCAACCCAATAATTATTGATTAATATAGAAAGTATTATATATATATTTAGTGAACACATTTTTGCATCAAATTAACATGGTAATAGCTGAAGGATTAGCTTCAGTGGCAGTATATTGACCATAAAATCTGTACAGGGTATCAATAAATTTTGGCTAAAAATGAGTGAAGTACAATTAGGTCTGGCTTATATGAAGGGAATTCGATTCCAACAACTTTGGAAAATCAATACAGTACTTAAGATACTGTACATGTACATTGGGCACTGCAGTATATTAATGTAATACAACTGCTTACAATATAGTCATATACTGTACATTTAGCTCCAAAAAAACACAAAAACAATCAATCAATGTTTATTCCAAATAATGTGTGTACAAAGAACATAAGAGTAATGTACAATTGTAAGGACAGGAGTTACACATACTAATGAAGCCACTATTATGCAAAACATTTTGGGCAAGACCACATGAATATGTAATACTGTATAGTACATCCACAGCTGCCATTATGGACTGATTTCATGAAAAGTTATACCATTTATAATTTACTCCTGATCTTAAGGTGAACAAAAAACCATTATACCAAATATTAGCACCCTTAAAATGTACTATTTAAACCATTCAACATACTGGAACTTCTCAAGAATCCAGTCCGTCTAATTACCGCAAGCTACCACAAGCTACACAAGCTTCACAAAGCTTCCTCGCAATACGTTAGTAATGAATAAATATGATATATTTACTCATTATAATGTTGGTGCTGAATGTACAACACAAAAAAAACATAATTTTAATCTGAAAAAGTATCTTTTTATAAAGAAATTAAACGAAAATAAAGAGCTGGTGATGCCAAATCAAGTTGACGATCCAAGCGTCAGTTAGGTTAGGTTAGGTTAGGTTAGGTCAGCCTAACCTAACATTTATTTATTTATTTATGCATATACAAGAATGTACATAAGGAATGTGAGGATACAAATATGGTAATTACAGTCTTGTAAAGCCACTAGCACGCGCAGTGTTTCGGGCAGGTCCTTAATCTAAGAAAATTTTAAGGAGGTAAATACTTGCAAAATTTATAGACAAAAAAATGATAACAGTTACATGAAATGAAAAAAAAGAAGATGAGAGAAAATTGTAGGTACAGTATATTAAAGCACATAAGTAGCTAAGATTGATTGCAATGACAGCTTGAATGGTAGTTGACAAAAATTGGTAGTCACAATACAGCATATGGCTAGCACATAAAAGAAGACAGCAATGAACACAATGATAAGGTTGTTTGATATTACATAAAAATTAGGAGATTGGGTAACACTAGGTACAGAGCAAATTTAAAGCTCAGTGTAGGAAACTAAGAAGATGAAGTTAGGTACTTTTTGGTTTTGCTTTTAAATAAGGCAAAAGTTTTACAGTTTTTCAATTCACTAGGGAGTGAGTTCCATAGACTAGGTCCCTTAATTTGCATAGTGTTTACACAGATTAAGTTTGACCCTGGGGATATCAAAGAGATATTTATTTCTGGTGTGGTGATAATGGGTCCTATTACATCTGTCCAGGGAGAGTTTCAGAGCATGGTTTGCATTTAAGAACAGGGTTTTGTAAATGTAGTTGACACAAGAGAATGTGTGGAGGGAGTTAATATTTAGCAAGTTTAGGGATTTAAACAAGGGAGCTGAGTGTTGTCTGAAAGCAGAGTTAGTTATTATTCTGATAGCAGATTTTTGCTGTGTGATGATGGGCTTAAGGTGGTTTGCAGTGGTAGACCCCCATGCACAGATACCATAATTAAGATAGGGGTAGATTAGTGCATAATATATCATATTTATTCATGACTAACGTATTGCCAGCAAGCTTTGTGAAGCTTTTGTAGCTTGTGGTAGCTTGCGGTAATTAGACGGACCACAAGAATTTATTAGTTTAGCAGTCAAAATACATCCCTTGGCCTATAAGTGGGGGAGTGCATAATACAAGCTGTTGTATCGCACTCCACACAGTTATGTCGGGAATACAGTGCTACTCTACAGGTACTTACAAAGTACTGATAGAACTTGGTTAATCTGGGTTTGCCGTGGTTATTGAAGACGAGTATGGCCTTAATCATGGTGCCGAGGGACGCGGCCGAGGCTCACTGCAGGTTGCCAGATCCAAGTGGCGGAAAGTAGCGAGCCTATGGTCTAGAAGTAGCGAACTTGTAATAAAAGTAGCCCAATTTTCTTTTGAGTGAATGATACGGTGTTCAAAGTATTATATTTTGATATATAGAGTACACTACACGATGTTGTTTTATTAATATTATTTCTGTACACATATATAACTGAAAACTCACACCCCAGAAGTGACTCGAACCCATATTACCAGGAGCACTTTGCAACTGGTGTACAGGGCACCTAATCCACTCGACCTTCACGACCGGACAAAAGCTGATGGTAGCCGAGGCTATTTTCCATCAGCCCACCGGCACTGTTGGGTTTGGTTACTGAATCAGAATCGAGTCAGAATCCACCAATCACTGACTGTTGTACAACAAGTGGGAGCGGCAGTAAAAAAGCAAACCAAACCCTGGGAATAAACATGCGTACCTTTACCTTCAAAGGAAAAGAAAGTAGACCTTCAATTGTATAAGTTTCCGGTGCGCCCCCACATGAATTATTGTATCCAGGCATGGAGACCTCATCTTCAGAAAGACATAGCTGCTCTGGAGCCATGTCTTACCACAGCTATGGAGCTATGTCTTACGACAAAAATCAGGAACGGTTGAGGGCCACAGGGCTAACACCACAAACCAGGCATGACAGGGCAAACTTCATAGAAACCTTTAAAATACAAAACAATTTGGAGGATACCGATCAGGACAATGTCTTCAAAAGTTCAAATGTTATATGAACAAGGAGCAACGGGTTCAAACTCAACAAACCAGAATGTTGGACAGGAAACAGGAGATGCTTTTTTACCCATAGGGTTGTAAACCCGTGGAACCGCCTACCCACCGATTCCATAAACGCCGAAACTCTTCTGGGTTTTAAAATACAGCTGGAAAAGATCATCAGGGCAAATGTTGGGTTTGATATATTTAGAATGTCCCTGGACATTCAGCTTATGGTCAATGAGAACGCCAAGGAATTTGCCATCTATTTTGCTACAAATTTGGGTATTATTTATCCTGAGATTTATTTGAATTGAGGATTTATTGCCAAACAAAATATAGAAAGTTTTGTCAACGTTGAGGGTGAGTTTGTTGGCAGTTAGCCAAAGATGGACTTTATTTAGCTCAGTATTCACTGTGACATTGAGCAAGAGAGCAAGGGGATCAGGACTGGAGTAAATGAAGGTTGTGTCGTCAGCAAATTGAATTGGTTTGAGGTGTTGGGAGGCATTTGGAAGGTCATTAATGTAGATGAGAAAGAGGAGAGGGCCAAGTATGCTGCCCTGAGGAACACCAATGTTGATGGGTAGGGTGGGAGAAATTAAATTATTCACAGAAATATACTGGAGCCTGTCAGTAAGGTAAGATTTGAGGTATTGCAGGGAGTGACCTCTGACTCCATAATGATGTAATTTAAGAAGGTTTTGGTGGTTGACAGTGTCAAAAGCCTTACGCAGGTCCACAAATAACCCAAAAGGGAACGCGTTTTTATCAAGAGCTACATGTATCAAGTTAATCATACTAATAAGTGCATCGTTAATGCTTTTTTTGGGTCTGAAGCCATATTGACACGAGCTAAGTATATTGTGTTTGGCTAGATAAGAGTAAAGCTGCTTGTAGATTAGTTTTTTCGAATACTTTTGACAAGCTTGGCAGGATTTTATATAGGTCTGTAGTTGTTAACATCAGTCAGATCACCACGTTTGTGGACAGGGGTTACTCTCGCTTTTTTTTTTTTAGAATATCTGGAAAGGTTTGGAGATCAAATGACTTGTTGAAGAGCAATGCAATAGCAGGGGCTAAAGATCTGGAGGCTTTTTTGTAAATTAAAGTTGGTATCTCCTCAAGGGCACTAGACTTGGTTTTAAGGGAAAGGATTATCTCATTAACATCAGTGGAATTTGCACGCATTAGGTACAGAGACTGTAGATAGTTACCTGTAAGATAGTCCTGAACATCAGTACTGGAAGATGGAATATCATTTGCAAGGGATGACCCAATGGAAGAGAAGAACCTATTGAACTCAATAGCTGTATCAGAGGTTGTAAGCTGACCATCGTTATTGGACAGGAGTATTGGTTTGTTATTTAAAATCTTCTTTGATTCCAATATTTGTGAAATTGTGCTCCATGTTTTTTTAATGTTGCCTTGTAACTTGTAACACTTATATGCTGCTCTCTATGTTATATGCTGTGCTTCCTATTTTAACCTGCTATGTTAAATGGGATTCTTGTATTGTGATTTGTATATTTGTACTCACTGAATTTGTGCGCCCCTTGAGGGACTTGAAGTAGAGGTGGGGGGGGGGGGGGGGGGTAGAAGTAGCCTAAGCTACTCTATCCCTTTGAGATGTATTTTTTTATTGTCTCAATAAACATACTTGAACTTGAAGTGGTCTTTAATGTTTTTTCGGCAGCTTTATTTCCTTAGTTTCCGAGCTGTTTTCTTTACCGTGTATGTTGTAATAAACTATTCCTATATTTACAGTTGTTTCTCCCTGTGAAGATTATTAAACAATGGTGATTATAAGGGCGCGGAAGTTCAGCCTGGCCAGGGCCGCCAGCAGCCCTTGGGCCCGCCCCGGCAGCACCCAGTCTTTAATTTGGCACCTTTGTGGCACCTTTGTGGCACCTTGGTATAAGCCTAACATGTATATATATACACTGGCTGCCTGTCCCCCTACACACTGATTTATTATTACCTATTATTTTATCATTTAATTTAAATATTAAATAAAATAATTAATTTAATTATTATAGTAAGTACTTAATAATTTAATAATAAGTAGTAAGTACATAAAAATGATTAAAAAGTACAGTTTAGTCATAGGAGATTCCTAGGTTGGAATTCACTACCAAATTTCATTATATCCAAGTATTTTTAGTGTGAAATGCTGTTATTATATGCATAAATTGTTGTTTTATTAATATTACGCTTAACCACTTGGGCCAGACGGTAGAGCGACGGTCTCGTTTCCTACAGGTCCGCGTTCAATCCCCGACCGCCCAAGAGGGGCACCATTCCTTTCCCCCGTTCCATCCCAAATCCGTATCCTGATCCCTTCCAAATGCTATATAGTCGTAATGGCTTGGCGCTTTCACTTGATAGTTCCCCCACCCCCTGAATAATATTACGAAAGCAGTATTTACGGGCTATTCATGCCCGTGCCACCTCTTGGGTGGCTTAATCTTCATCAATCGAGAGCAGTACGTCCTAACCAGACATTATATGATGATATCCTGAACAGTTGATAAATACAAATAATTGCGGAACTCCAGTTATCTAATACTTATCATAAATGGTATAAAACCTTATAATAAGCCAAGGGATATGTAGATCAGTGTCTAAAGGGAATTCGGAAGTAATAATGATACAGCTGATGCCATCTGTCGGCAGATAAGAACACTATCGACTGGCTGGTCAACAGTGGCTATAAGGTACAGCTTACGCCATCTGTTGACATCAAATTACACTTATAACAAATTACCCTACAAAATACAACTAGCGCCATCTCTTTTTTTTCCAACGCACTACAAATAGCCAAACAGCAACCCATAAGGCGGGTTGTTGTGCTCGGGTAGGAGGTTCCAAGCTCCGCCCACAAGTGGTATGGGGTGCATAATATATTCTTTGTTGACATTCACACAACAGCCAATCACAGGAAGGGATCAGCTAAAGGCTCCATCCACTTAATAAATCATCTTTATTCAGCACACCATCCTTGCTTATGACATTCTGCTTCAACTTTAATCTAACTAAAAAGTGAAATGTTAACTATTTAAAAATATTAATATAGTGATAATTAAATACTGTAGGATGTAACGAGTGTTACAGAAACATGGGCTGGCTACCTAGCTTGTGACGTCATCAGTAGGAGTTGCCTCACACAAATAATATCGGCGATACAATGCCTCCACCCTCTTATTGGTCTACATTATTCAGTTAAATGGAAGTCTGTCTTGTATAAAACAGGAATTGTTGTTCATTTGTACAACAACAAGGTTATTAAGCAAAAGGACGTATTTCTTATTTTACATTTTATTCATATAAGCATTGGCATTCCCTGCAACAGCCAATCACAGGAAGGTATTTGTTAGAAACTCTGGCCTCAACAAAGTTGATTTCTAATGAACTCTAACAATAAATTCGTTTAATAAACGAGTATCTAGGGTCAAGCTACAGATGAACATTATAGGATTACGGTGTTTTAGCTTGCAGCTTCGTTAGACAGAATCCCTGGTCTTAATTTTAAAAATAAAAAACTAGAAAGCGTATTTTATTGGTAACTTTTCGAGAAATAAATCCTAGTCTCATATTTGCGAACATTTATGCATCGATTTTTTGGCTTAAGTTCTTATCATACCCTTTTGCAATCTCAACACCATCTGGCTCCTATCTTGTAACTATCTTCGTTACTTAGCCTCAAAACCTTACATTTATTTTACATATCCTCAACAGTTGATAAAAAAAAGTAATTGCAGAATTCTAGTTACCTAATACCAGCATAATATAAAAACCTTATTATAAGCTACCAGACGTATAGATCAGTGTTTAAAGTAATAATAATACATTATTATTACTGTAATAATATTATTAAAATAATAATAATACAGCTGATGCCATCTGTCGGCAGATAAGAACACTATCGACTGGCTGGTCAACAGTGGCTATAAGGTACAGCTTACGCCATCTGTTGACATCAAATTACACTTATAACAAATTACCCTACAAAATACAACTAGCGCCATCTCTTTTTTTTCCAACGCACTACAAATAGCCAAACAGCAACCCATAAGGCGGGTTGTTGTGCTCGGGTAGGAGGTTCCAAGCTCCGCCCACAAGTGGTATGGGGTGCATAATATATTCTTTGTTGACATTCACACAACAGCCAATCACAGGAAGGGATCAGCTAAAGGCTCCATCCACTTAATAAATCATCTTTATTCAGCACACCATCCTTGCTTATGACATTCTGCTTCAACTTTAATCTAACTAAAAAGTGAAATGTTAACTATTTAAAAATATTAATATAGTGATAATTAAATACTGCAGGATGTAACGGGTGTTACAGAAACATGGGCTGGCTACCTAGCTTGTGACGTCATCAGTAGGAGTTGCCTCACACAAATAATATCGGCGATACAATGCCTCCACCCTCTTATTGGTCTACATTATTCAGTTAAATGGAAGTCTGTCTTGTATAAAACAGGAATTGTTGTTCATTTGTACAACAACAAGGTTATTAAGCAAAAGGACGTATTTCTTATTTTACATTTTATTCATATAAGCATTGGCATTCCCTGCAACAGCCAATCACAGGAAGGTATTTGTTAGAAACTCTGGCCTCAACAAAGTTGATTTCTAATGAACTCTAACAATAAATTCGTTTAATAAACGAGTATCTAGGGTCAAGCTACAGATGAACATTATAGGATTACGGTGTTTTAGCTTGCAGCTTCGTTAGACAGAATCCCTGGTCTTAATTTTAAAAATAAAAAACTAGAAAGCGTATTTTATTGGTAACTTTTCGAGAAATAAATCCTAGTCTCATATTTGCGAACATTTATGCATCGATTTTTTGGCTTAAGTTCTTATCATACCCTTTTGCAATCTCAACACCATCTGGCTCCTATCTTGTAACTATCTTCGTTACTTAGCCTCAAAACCTTACATTTATTTTACATATCCTCAACAGTTGATAAAAAAAAGTAATTGCAGAATTCTAGTTACCTAATACCAGCATAATATAAAAACCTTATTATAAGCTACCAGACGTATAGATCAGTGTTTAAAGTAATAATAATACATTATTATTACTGTAATAATATTATTAAAATAATAATAATACAGCTGATGCCATCTGTCGGCAGATAAGAACACTATCGACTGGCTGGTCAACAGTGGCTATAAGGTACAGCTTACGCCATCTGTTGACATCAAATTACACTTATAACAAATTACCCTACAAAATACAACTAGCGCCATCTCTTTTTTTTCCAACGCACTACAAATAGCCAAACAGCAACCCATAAGGCGGGTTGTTGTGCTCGGGTAGGAGGTTCCAAGCTCCGCCCACAAGTGGTATGGGGTGCATAATATATTCTTTGTTGACATTCACACAACAGCCAATCACAGGAAGGGATCAGCTAAAGGCTCCATCCACTTAATAAATCATCTTTATTCAGCACACCATCCTTGCTTATGACATTCTGCTTCAACTTTAATCTAACTAAAAAGTGAAATGTTAACTATTTAAAAATATTAATATAGTGATAATTAAATACTGCAGGATGTAACGGGTGTTACAGAAACATGGGCTGGCTACCTAGCTTGTGACGTCATCAGTAGGAGTTGCCTCACACAAATAATATCGGCGATACAATGCCTCCACCCTCTTATTGGTCTACATTATTCAGTTAAATGGAAGTCTGTCTTGTATAAAACAGGAATTGTTGTTCATTTGTACAACAACAAGGTTATTAAGCAAAAGGACGTATTTCTTATTTTACATTTTATTCATATAAGCATTGGCATTCCCTGCAACAGCCAATCACAGGAAGGTATTTGTTAGAAACTCTGGCCTCAACAAAGTTGATTTCTAATGAACTCTAACAATAAATTCGTTTAATAAACGAGTATCTAGGGTCAAGCTACAGATGAACATTATAGGATTACGGTGTTTTAGCTTGCAGCTTCGTTAGACAGAATCCCTGGTCTTAATTTTAAAAATAAAAAACTAGAAAGCGTATTTTATTGGTAACTTTTCGAGAAATAAATCCTAGTCTCATATTTGCGAACATTTATGCATCGATTTTTTGGCTTAAGTTCTTATCATACCCTTTTGCAATCTCAACACCATCTGGCTCCTATCTTGTAACTATCTTCGTTACTTAGCCTCAAAACCTTACATTTATTTTACATATCCTCAACAGTTGATAAAAAAAAGTAATTGCAGAATTCTAGTTACCTAATACCAGCATAATATAAAAACCTTATTATAAGCTACCAGACGTATAGATCAGTGTTTAAAGTAATAATAATACATTATTATTACTGTAATAATATTATTAAAATAATAATAATACAGCTGATGCCATCTGTCGGCAGATAAGAACACTATCAACTTTTTTTTTTTTTTTCTTTTCTTTTTAGCAGGGATAATCCTGCGCGGGCCCTAAGCCTCTGGCTGGCCCACTAAGTGATGCCTGTTTCTGTTTTACTTGGGCGGAGGATGAGTATTTATGACTCGTATGGTCGCTTCAGTAAGATTTTGCCATATGTGTTTAACAACTTCCTCTGCTCTGTTGAATCTAAGTTGAAATCTTAACGGGTTTGTAACTGTGCACTGTGTTAGATAATGTTCCAGTGGTCTGTCGGGCATTTCTCCACAGTGTTGACATTTCCTCTCATCTTCCGGAACCTGTAAGCCTATTTCCCATGCACATGGGTATCCAAGCCTGATGCGATGTAAGTGCACTTCTGTTGGTCTACTGCCCCCTTTCATCAAACTAAGTGGTTCGTAGTTGGTTGAATTCTTGTACCAACCCGCAGATCCTGATGTTGCAACTGCTGTGCTGTGGTCACTGTACATCATTCGCATTGCTCTGTTTCGAATTACTTTCTTCATCTGGGATAGACTCTGTGGTATGGAAATGTCTACATGTCCCCTCTTAGTAGCAAGTTTTGCAGCTTCGTCTGCAATGTCATTTCCTATTAGTCCCACATGACTTGAAACCCAGTTGATAAATACCCATCGGCCTTGTCGTTGGAGTGTGTGCATGAATGATAAGACATTTGTGATCAGATGGATGTTATCACATATGTGTTCTTGTTGCAAGGTTTCAATGGCGGTTCTCGAATCTGTATGGATGATAACATGTTGTCGGTGTTCAGCAAGAGCATGTTCCAAAGCCTTTTGAATGGCTAGCATCTCTGTTTGTAAAGTCGAACACCCATTTGAGAGCCTCCAACTATATACAGAGTTTCCTGCTTTAACTGCAGCTCCGGTTTCTTGTCCCTGCTGGTCCACTGACCCATCCGTGAAGTAAGTGAAGCTGTCGGATGCCATGTTTGCTTCTATATGCATCTGTGCAATGTTACGTAGCAGATGAGGATGTGTCTGGTTCTTCTTTCCTTCAAGAGCCATAATCTTAAAGTCTGCTGGCAGAGATTCCCAAGGGGCTTGGAGAACAAAGTCTGCATGTATGTCGTCGACACCCCTCTCAGTGACTGTGTTTGCCATATCGAATGTATCGATGGCGTTTATCGCACAATGGGTCCACCTGTTGCCATTGGAGGCTCTTCTGTCCAGAGTTAGTGCTCCAGTGATCATATCTTTAAGTGAACTGATTCTAGGTCTAGTCAATATCTTGGTCAGCATGCACGCAGCAATCCCCTTTACCCTTATTTCAATCGACGTGAGCTTTGTCTCTAGTCTTAGGTTCAGTATTTTAGTCCATCTGGGAGCACCTGTTATGATTCGCAATGCATCATTTTGAAGAACCTCAACGTTTGCCCACTGACCAGGAGAAAGAGTGAGTAAGGCAGGTGCTGCATAATCAACCAGGGAATGAACGGCGTGTATGTAAAACATTCTCAACACTCTGTGTCCCGCTCCTAGACGGGGCCCTGTGATTGCTCTCATTATATTCATTCGTGACTTTGCTCTCTCCTTTAGATATTGAATTTGCTTATTGAATGTCATTTTAAAATCAATCCACACTCCGAGATATCGATAATGTGTAACCCACTGAAGGTTAATGTCTTGAATGCGTAGGTGCCTGTCTGGAGTGTTGCCACCTAGTCTCATCGCCTTAGACTTCTGTGCAGATATTTTTAGCCCTAAAACACTGCATTCAGATGTCACTTTATCTAAAGCACCTTGAGCTTTATTTAGAAGTGAAGGACCTGTAATGACTAATGCTATATCATCAGCATAGCTTAGCAATTTAACCCCTTCTGTAAAGGTCATGGTAACAAGGTTTTCCATAAGGATGTTAAAAAGACTAGGACTGAGGACTCCTCCTTGTGGAGTCCCATTCTCGTGCAAGTGGTAGTCCGACACGTGTCCTTGCAACTTTACTCTGGCATACCTGTGACTTAGCACTATTAACTGGCAGGTCAACAGTAGCTATAAGATACAGCTTACGCCATCTGTTGACATCAAATTGCACTTATAACAAATTACTCCACAAAATACAACTAACGCCATCTAGTTTTTTTCCAACGCACTATAAATAGCCAAACAGCAACCCATAAGGCGGGTTGTTGTGCTCGGGTAGGAGGTTCCAAGCTCCGCCCACAGATGGTATGGGGTGCATAATAAATGGCATATCATTGGTAGAAACGCTTTGCTGACATTCACACAACAGCCAATCACAGGAAGGGATCAGCTAACGGCTCCATCCACTTAATAAATCATCTTTATTCAGCACACCATCCTTGCTTATGACATTCTGCTTCAACTTTATTCTAACTAAAAATTGAAATGTTAACTATTTAAAAATAGTAATATAGTGATAATTAAATACTGCAGGATGTAACGGGTGTTACAGAAACATGGGCTGGCTACCTGACTTGTGACGTCATCAGTGTGGGTTGCCGTGACACAAATAATGATACACTGCTTTGCCCTCTTATTCGAGTAAATTATTCAGTTAGATGGAGATTTCTGTCAGGTGCAAAACTGAAATTGTTATTCTTTTTCACAACAACCTTGTTGTTGTGTACAAGGACCTATTTCTTAGTTAAAATTTTATTCATAAAAGAGTGTTGGTATTCCCCGCAACAGCCAATCACAGGAAGGTATTTCTGGAAGCTCGGCCTCCTTATGGACTCAGCACATCGCTCTAGCTCATGGCTCGCTGTTTCGTCTCTTGTTTATACAAACTATGACTTTTTTCGATTACTGTTGTAATTAATAATATGAGATATAAAACAAAAATGGTTAAATTCTGCCATTAAATGGACTTTGTCTGGTATACATACAAACATACACCAATTTATTACCATTCATCCATTATTAATTTCAAATGTAATGCATACTGTCTAGTTTTTTCCTCTCGCCATTACTTGGTGCAATATTTGAAAGTTGTCTATTTATTTATCGATCTATCTATTATCTTGTATTTATATTTACAAGTTTCTGTGCTTGGAAGAAAATTCTGCATTGAATTGGGACTAATTTATTAAATAATATTATTTAGTGTTAATTAATCTTTACAATTATTATTAATTACAATTATTTATAGCTTAGTTACTTTCATGTAACTCGCAATCGTACATTCTTCCCGATGATTGATTGACACATTTGTCAATCACACTCCACACATTTGTGAAGTGTGAATTTAATCCTTAAGTAAACAATAATCATAGTCTTAGTTAATTATGGGTTAAATGAGTCACAGAAGTTAACTAAGCTATGTATACTAAGGCCACTACCAGAAGTGGAATGGTTGCTAAGTGAATGCCAGAGGGAGGAGTCGTATCCAATAAACTCATCATATAACAAGTCAAATAGTGAAGTAGGCAAGGTCGATAAGAATGAGGGATTGGTCCAGACAATTTCTTCAGAAGGTCAGATGTAACACAAACAAGGAGCAACGGTTTCAAGCTCAACAAGCCACAAATGTAGGACTGACAACAGGAGATGCTTTTTCACCCACAGGGTTATTAACCCATGGAACCGCCTACCCGCCGAAGCCGTAAATGCCAAAACTCTGTTAACTTTATTTTAATATAACAAAAAATAAATTAATATAATGTTACGATTATTAATGATGCCCATTATTAATCAGTGTGTCCAGAAATTTATTCCTCCTAAGTAAATAAACATTATTATCATTATGATTGACTAAATCTAGTCCTTGAAGACTAGATCAGTTGTGAACGCCAGCCAGCGCACAAGTACATGAGCGCCCAAAATACTTTATTTATTTATTTTTATATATATACAAGAAGGTACAATGGGTTTATGAGAGTACATAGCATTGATGTTTATACATTCTTGTAAAACCACTAACACGCGTAGCGTTTCGGGCAGAAGAACACAACTTTAACTTTACTTATACTTTTTACGTTAACTTTACTTTTACACAATAGACATGTGGAGATAGGCGTGTGTTTTTATTAATTAATATTACATGTTAGGCGTTTACCCTTAATACAAATTATTATATTTAAGTATAACTATCACACAGTAAATGTAATAGGAGTCTACTCAAAAACTGGCCATAGTCAAGTGATTAATTGATTGCTAAAGATTAAGCCACCTAAAAGGTGACACGGGCATGAATAGCCCGTAAATACAGTTAAGTGTTTTGTGCGTTCGACCATGTTTGTGGTCCTTCAGATGTAAGTTGTTAACACTGGCGTGCGTCGTTCTTATGAAGCCCGGAATATGTTCATCACATCACTCAACTTCATTTGATAACTATATGCCTGTTAAGTAGAAGATTTTAATTTGTTAATAGCATTATATTGTGGTTTTAATATTGAACAATGATATATAAGTATACGTAACATACTAGTTTTGTGTCCGAAATGGTAACAATATGTACTCACCCAATTGTGCTTGCGGGGGTTGAGCTTTGGCTCTTTGGGCCCGCCTCTCAACTGTCAATCAACTGGTGTGCAGATTCCTGAGGCTACTGGGCTCTATCATATCTACATTTGAAACTGTGTATGGAGTCAGCCTCCACCACATCACTGCCTAATGCATTCCATCCGTTAACTACTCTGACACTGAAAAAGTTCCTTCTAACGTCTCTGTGACTCATGTGGGTACTCAGTTTCCACCTGTGTCCCCTTGTTCGAGTACCCCCTGTGGTAAACAAATTATTTTTATCTACCGAATCTGCCTTTAAAGGAGAAATTGAGTTTAACCTTGGATTGTCAATAAGCAGTCTGAGAGCAATAGTACACCAAGAACTTCAACAAAATCTTGAAGATATGAGAAAGTAAAATCGACATCCTTAATTCCATCTATCATCATACTATCATGCAAGAGGAGCCACACATCTATGGATCATCCAGTAAAATCAGCAGACTTCTAGATGTTACAACTGCTCGGCTTAGACTCTGTTACAAGTATCTCTGGGAATTCTCATTATCTGATGTAGTCCTGACCAAATGTAAACTGCCAACAAAATTATTCGCACACCCTCCGTCACTATGTGATGGAGTGCGAAAAGATACGTTCGCACTCCGAGACAATTCTATAACCAATGTTCCAAAGATGTGTAACTATTTCATTCATAATGATCTGCTACCAGAAATCTTAGCCAAATATTCCCAGTTTGCTAACTGTAGGTAGTAACGAAGAGTGATTGTAACCTATCCACCGCTGCCCACTGGATGGGGGGCGGTGTGCAGGACAAACATATCAATTGTGACACTAGCTCTCCACATATGTCAGTTGCTTAATATAGAAACTGTACTTGTGGTCGATCTCGAACCCATTGTTGATGTGACGACTTATACTGAATTTTGTAACTAGCTCATCAAGATTGTAACTTGCTTAGCTAAATGAATTGTGGGGTTCAGTCCCTGAGCCCATTATGTGCCTCTTTAACCCTTTCCACTACCGCCCACAAGGTGGGTATGGGGTGCATAATAAATGAACTAAACTAACTCTGCGTGCTGTGCTCGCATTTAAATGCAACATGCAACATTTAAATAAATCATGCAACACTTGTTTGTGTTGCATCTGATCCTAAATAATCATAATTGAGTTTCTTAACATTAATAGCCCAAATTAGCACATCTTGCTTTTAAATTAGTCCAAAAAGTAGCAAATAGCGAAATTAAAAAATTGGGAGCGCGGGGCTCTCAAAAGTAGCCCAATTCGCTATTTGTAGCCCAATCTGGCAACACTGGCTCACTGCTTTGTTGACACGAGTCAGCTGACGTCTCACGCCCGGCCCCGCCACGCCTCCCTCAGCGGCCACGCTATATACGCCTCCCTCAGCGGCCACGCTATATACGCCTCCCTCAGCGGCCACGCTATATACGCCTCCCTCAGCGGCCACGCTATATACGCCTTCCTCAGCGGCCACGCTATATACGCCTCCCTCAGCGGCCACGCTATATACGCCTCCCTCAGCGGCCACGCTATATACGCCTCCCTCAGCGGCCACGCTATATACGCCTCCATCAGCGGCCACGCTATATACGCCTCTTTAATAAATAAATAAAATAAATGGCCATGATATATACGCCTCCCTTAATAAATAAATAAAATAAATGGCCGCGCTATATACGCCTCCCTTAAAGGTCACACTATATACACCTCCCTTAATGGCCACGCTATATACGCCTCCCTTAACAGCCTCATTGTACGCTTCCCTGAGCGGCCTCATAATGTCTCCTTCAGCGGCCTCATCTTTCCTTCCCCAGTGGCCTCGCTATGCCTCCCTCCGTGGTCCCATTATGCTTCACGGAGCGGCCTCATTATACCTTCCACAGCGGCTTTATCATGTCTTCTTCAGTGGTCTCAGGCTCTCAGCCTGCCTCTTACAGCGGCCTAATCAGTACGTCTACCGATTAGGCAGGCGTACTCGAACCTACCTCGGTTCAAGGACGTTTATTGAGACAATAAGATACATCTCAGAAGGATATAAGAGCTTAGGCTATTTCTACCCTCTTCAGTGGCCTTGCAACGCCTAATTCCTTAGCGAACTGATCGCCTCACCTCCCTCAGCAGCCTTGTCACGCCTGCATCCAGCTCGTTCTCGCGGGCGTTCCAAACGTCAAGAAACTGTCGTATTAAAGTGCCTTATCCTAACCTACCCAAGGACCTACGAACATAAAACGGGCCTTGCCACACCTCAGCGGCCTTACAATGCCTGCCTGTGATCACGCGAGGCCTCCCTCAGCAGCGTCGCGACACCTTCCTCAGTGGCCTTATCGTCACGCCTTCCTCAGTGGCCTCATCGTCACTCCTTCCTCAGTGGCCTCATCGTCACGCCTTCCTCAGTGGCCCCATTGCCAAGCCTCTCTCAGTGGCCTCACCATGAGTACTTCGATTGCAGCCCATGCACCTTTCCGTTGGGAAAGGTGCAAAAGGTTCCGTTTGTCCCTGAGCTCTTTATGTGCCTCGATCTGTAACCCTTTTCCCTACCGCCCACGGTATGGGATGCGTAATAAATGAACTAAACTAAATTAAACTCTTCGACACAAATGTTTTTAACATCTTACAAATTCTAAGAAACTTAAACAAAAACTGAAAGCTTAAACACTCTTTATTTTTTATCACGTTCACTCACCTATATAATAAATGCTGATTTTATTTGCATTTAATGCCTTGGTGCATGTCTGATACATTAATATGTTATACGTTAGTAATTACATAAATAGCAAATCGAGGGTTCGAAAGATTGAAGGTAATCTGTTGATAATTAAATTGTTATATAACCATATGTGGAGAAGATTCCTTTATTCAACAAAAGAAAATGCAGCTTGCATAATTAAAAATTAACACAAATAATGTAAAATATATGCTAAACAAATCCACCAAAATAAAAATAGGTTATTCTTATACTGAAAATAGAAACAAGAAATTAGTTTCGTTGCAACTGGAGTTATTTTTTAAGAGAGACTTCCTGGTTCTTTAAGTATTGAGAATGCTCTTTTAGCTTGTCCAAAATGATGGTAGCCTCACCCCTGGAAAACATGTCTGGATTAGTGAAATAGCTGAAAGATGCAAACATGTCATAACTGTTTGAAGTAATTGTAATACAGTTAACGTGTCTCGCGAGAGAATCATTGCAGACAAACGCATAGTAATGAAGGGTTTATTCTATGTTGGATTAGAGAATGGTTAGTTTAATGAAGGTAAACAGAGGGTTGGCTTAAATGTAGTTAAGTTCCCAGCCCCGTCCTCTCGAGTTGACACAACGTCACAAAAAGGATGTATTCAATTACCTCAACCAAACCTAATTAATCGAGAACACTGGAATAGAATGTTCGTGGATACTCGGTTAGAGGCTCAGTTACATATAAACAATAACAAATATATTTCAATAACTTTTGAAAAATAACCCTTAAATGGCTTCAACGCTGATACAATTGGTGTCAAATGTAATTTCCCTATTTCGGGAAAGGTGAAGGAGAAAAAGCAACCATGAGCTTACACTAATTCTTTCAAGGCGGCCACTGGCAGTAGTGACTCAGGGTGGGTAGAGGTAAGAACGTCTTTCAGAACTGTAAGCTGAGACACCTCCTCCCGCAGCTGCGTCACCTGGGCCTCAGACTCCTTGGTACGGCCCTTGCCCTGACCAGCCAACAAACAAAAAAAAAATACACAGTAAAAATACTAAACACTTTAATGTAAATTTTATTTAAAAATCAATGACATTAAATAACTAGTAAATTAATATTAACATAGTACCGAGGCTATATAGAGTAACAGTACTATGGTGCTGGGGCCAGATTCACGAAACAACTTACGCAAACACTTACGAACCTGTACATCTTTTCTCAATCTTTGGCGGCTTTGTTTACAATTATTAAATAGTTAATGAGCTCCGAAGCACCAGGAGGCTGTTTGTAACAATAACAACAGTTGAATGGGAAGTTTTCATGCTTGTAAATGGGGCTTATAAATTAACAGGACTATAATTCTGAAGCAATATTAATAGTACTATCATGCTGAGGCTACTTTTTTTTTAGATATATTCAAGAGTTGTTACATTGATTGATAGTACTGTACTGTACTATCATGCTGAGGCTACTCTGATTGATAGTACTATCGTGCTGAGGCTATACAAATTAATAGTTCTGTGACTTGACTGAAATGTCACCAAAGCAACACTCCTGATGTCAATGTTGTATCCTATTCCTAAGAGGCATGGTAATGTACTACAAATTGTACAGGGAACAGGTAACAGACACTTACCTTTATCCACTGCCTCTCAGCCGGTGGTGTGGCCTCCTGGTTGATCACCCCACCCCTTTGCACTCCCGTTTAACACTAAAAATCTTTTACGCTCCTTCTTTCAAGGTGAAGTTAAGACTCCACCCCTAAAGGCCTCTTGCCCTAGAAGCTCCACCATTTTCTTAATCTACATCCAATCCATTTGAACCAGACCTAGGTCCTGGCAATCTTTAAAACTCCAAAAGGTGGTGTTTTTCGAAAAAACTGGATACTACTGGCAAGCCTACAGAGGGTAGATGTGACAGGCAACCTTGCAATTCGAAATGACAGTAAACCTGCCCTCTCGACCGTCCAGAGGGGGAAAACAATTAAAATACATATATGGATCACCTTACTCCGAAGTCTGGGGCCCGGGGAAAGTAGAGAGAGGGGAAGGAGAGGGAAGAAGAGAGGAAGGGGGAAGGGGAGAGTGGCAGGAAAGAGGAAGGAATAATAAGAAGGGGAGAGAAAGAAAAGGAGAGAGAGAGGGAGGAGAGGCCTAGCATGTCTGGCTGTTACAGTACTATTGTGCTGAGGCTATATCAGTTAATAGCAACATCGTGCTGAGGCTATACCAATTATGCTAACTAATTACTCATAACCCCATGCCCCCCTTCCCTACGGACACACACTTAATGTGGCGTCGAGGTCTGAGACCTCCAAACACTTCTACCAATTTTGTTTACACATCTGGGCACAATAAATGACATCTGACTCAACATATATACATAACAATTTATTCACAGTTTATCAGACTAACAGCACCGTGACCAAATGTGATCCTAACACAAGTGTAATTATGGACTCCATTCCCATCCTATGGGTGAGTGACAGGAAAGTCAGGGGACACTTGAGATGAACTCATGGAGGGCTGGAACGTATTTTCTGGCCAACCAATTGAGCAGATGAATCCGGCTTATGGAATCCCTCTTATGAATAAGAAAATGAGTGAAATTAATGTGATCAAACCTAAAGTGCGACACCTATAAGTGACGAGAATTCACGCATCGGAGGGGTCACCTTTGTGGGCTATCTGGGTGTCCAGACCCGGAAGCATTGACAAAAAAGTGGGCATGGGCAAACTATTACGTCAAAGAAAACCCAAATTTTGAATGGTCAATAAACTCCACCATGTGAAGGGGGTGTCTCACGGTAGAGAACTGTGGCCACGGGGACCCAACGTTCCAAACCAAGAATAGGAAAAATGAAATGGGTTCAAGTCCTATTCCATAAGGAAGGGAGGAGGGGCCAACCAAATGACTACTCCATAGAAGCTAGAGCCGGGATGTTGTCACGCTCATCAGAAAACCAAACATGTCCAGCAATCCAAAACACACGTACTATGAAGTACCTGTTTAAGGTACCGAATAGCTTGTAGTCCCAATCCTTCGCCGTTGGACAGATTATATCTCGAACTCATACCATATAACACTAATCACGTGAAACAAATATATATGTAAATTATCATCTAGATCTAAATTAGTAATACATTTCTGAGAGTAGAAATGTTGCATTATGTACCCTTTCCTTGAGTCTCAAGTTGCAGAATCTTTTCGTGATGTCACGACAGTCTGCTTCAAACTCACACCTGTTATTAAATATCAGAATTAGAGATCATAAATCAAACATTTACAGCATGAAAACATTTTTCATTTTGGTTTGGTGTTGGGCTTTAGGCTTATCAGCCTCTCAGAGTTATTGACCAACTACCAAGTTTAAAATATTTTATAGCGAATAATACACAAAGTTGAACTTGAACGAATATCATATATATCCTTAACGTTAAGCTTGAAAAATGTAATCCTAAGAATATGACACTGCACGTCACACTCCAAAGAATATTAAAGTGATTATTATTATTATGATGATGAGGATGCATGATAGCGTTATTCTTAGGGACTGTGCTCAATGGGACCCGACTTTAGAAAAACTGCAAAATATATAAATGAGTAATTAATTAAAACAGTTCTCATGAAAATCTTACACTCTTTTATTGATCATCCGGCGGAGTTTGTCCTTGCGGGCTCGGTTCTTGGCCAGGGCCTCCTCCGACTCTCTCAATTCTGCGTTACGCTCCTCAATCCTGGCGAGCTGCAGTCTCTCCTGCTCCTTCAGCTCGGTAACCTTGGCTGGGGAAACACGACATACAGGGCATGGGTGAAAGGAAGGGATGCGTCTGAGGCAGAGAACATGGGTGAGGAGGTACGTCTGAGGAAGAGGGAAGGGGCTGAAGAGAACGTCTGAGACAGAAGGCATTGGTGAGGGGGTACGGCTGAGGCAGAAAGCATGGGTGAATGAGTGTCTGAGGTAGAAGGCAGAGGCAAATTGGGAATAATAATAATAATTCATTGTGTCGGGGGACAGGAAGCCAAATTGTATTTATACAAGTTAGACTTATATCGATTCCCCCCCCCCCCCTAAGGTCGAATTACCGACCCCGCCCAGGATGCAACCCCACAACAAGCCGACTAACTCCTGAGTACCTACTTAATGCTAGATGAACTGAAGCATTAGGTGAAAGGAAATGTGCCCAACCATTTCTGTCCTGCCCGGGTTTCTCGATTGTGCGTCGAGAAACGAACCCAACTGTACTACAGGGACCCTTAAATGTCTGAGACAGACGTCATGAGTGAGAACGTCTGAGGCAGCATGCATTGTGAGGGGGAACGTCTGAGGCAGCATGCATTGTAAAGGGGAACGTCTGAGGCAGCATGCATTGTAAAGGGGAACGTCTGAGGCAGCATGCATTGTAAAGGGGAACGTCTGAGGCAGCATGCATTGTGAAGGGGAACGTCTGAGGCAGCATGCATAACAAATAGGAACGTCTTAGTAAGTAGGCAGGGGTGAAAGGGAACATCTGAGGCAGCAAGCATAGTGAAGGTGAGCATCTGAGGCAGAAGGGACTAAAGGGGAACGTCTGAGACAGACAGCATGGGTGAAAGGGAACGTCTGAGGCAAAAAGCAGGAGTTGAGGTAGCTTAACTAAGCATCTTGATACTAATTAACAATTGATTTCTGTGATTCGATCACTTACGAATGGGGTATTGAGTTTATTCCTAATTTTTGTTTTTACATTCTTGCAAAGCCACTAACACGCATAGCGTTTCGGGCAAGTCCTTAATCTAACAGATAATTTTAAGTAATTTGTAGCAAAATTTGAATATTAACAGGTACATTGTAGTAAAATTTGAAGATTATCAACAGGTACATTGTAGCATAATTTGAGGATTAATAATAAAGGTACATTGTAGTCAAATTTGCGTTCAGCAAAACATCGATGATATAAGTTGATAGCAGAGATTATAATGTTTAGCAATAAGATTGTAGACGGAAATTCAAGGATGACTCCTCATGGGATTCGTTTTGCATCTTTTCCGCAGATAAGAAGAGTTATAGGGTGAGAGTATATTGCCTGGTGTAAGAGAGGGGGCTGGTATAGATTCACTGAGAGTATTACAATGGTCACATCATGGCATACCATGAAAGTTGGGCCGTATTGCAGGAAGCCTGCTGGGATTATCAAGATCCTTTAACCAAGGGCCAGGCTTAAGACGCGGTCACCCATTCAGTTACTTGACTTTAGGAAAATAGCTTAATTTAGGCTATTTTCTATTTTTGTATATAATAGCTGTGTTTAATGTGACTGACCGAGAACGCAATCGACCAAACCGTCAAAATTACGACGTTTTTTGCAAAATTAAAGTACCGAAATATTACCGTTTTATGAGCACCAACTTTCATGGTTTAGGAAGGTTGCTTAATGGGTTCGAAAATTTACCGTTAAACAAAACCATTACATTTTTACAGTGCCAAATCATGAGAAGGGGCTGAAAACAGTGGAGGTGCCAAATTCAATGGGAGCGCCTTGACAATAGAAGGAAGATTAGTTTCAGCCACAGGCCAACTGGAAAGGAAATCAATATGTACGGGGACTTACCTTTGAGTGTGCGAGTAATAGAACGCATGTCCTCAATACGTTTTAGCTGCATATCAAGTTTCCTCTGAAGATTTGCCCTCTCGGTCTGCATGTCCTCCACCCGACGGGTCTGTCACACACGTGTTATAATCACGGTATTATATACTAATGATTATCATGGTAGCCTATAATAATAGCGATAATTGAAGTAGCGAAACTTAAGAGAGCAGATTATCATAATAGCCTATAATAATAGCGATAATTGAAATAGCGAAACTTAAGAGAGCAGATTATCATGATAGACTATAATAGCGATAACTGAAGTATTGAAACTTAAGAGAGCAGATTATCATGATAGCCTATAATAATAGCGATAATTGAAATAGCGAAACTTAAGAGAGCAGATTATCATGATAGCCTATAATAGCGATAACTGAAGTATTGAAACTTAAGAGAGCAGATTATCATGATAGCCTATAATAATAGCGATAATTGAAGTAGTGAAACTTAAGAGAGCAGATTATCATGATAGCCTATAATAATAACGATAACTGAAGTAGTGAAACTTAAGAGAGCAGATTATCATAGTAGCCTATAATAATAGCGATAATTGAAGTAGTGAAACTTAAGAGAGCAACATTTTCATTAATAATTAGTACAGTCCGGTTAACAGTTCATTAAGTAACGAGACTTGTTGTTACAAATGATGTTTTCTGTATAATATAGTCAACATAGCAGCTCTTTACGTATGACATGCTAAGGCTGGATGTGTAGCCTACTTGGTAACGAATATAGAACTTAAAAGGCAAAACATTTAGCTGTATCTCTTGACAGATTAGTAGACTAGGTAGCTTTCATGTTTTTCTCATTATTCTAAGACTATAACTTGGCCAACAGAAGGCTTTTACTACTTTACAATAAAACAAAACTCACCATAAAAGTCAGCTTATTGCCATAGTCGGTGACTGTACTCTGGAGCTCATCCATCCTCAAGTTGGGCACCGGCGATAATATTAATGGCTTTTCCTTCTCGGCTGCCCTTCCCGATGACCTTGGACGCTTCATCAGGGCTGCAGGATCTTGTAAACTAAGATACGTTAAGCTTTCAGTAGGCTGGAGGCCAACGGGTCACCTCGGAGGCGAGCACTGACGAGACTCCTGAAGGTCGCCGGCCATACTGGAGAGGGATGTCTCGAGTCATAAGTGTGTTATCTACTATTATGTCTATTTTGGACTTATATTCTTCCTTTATTATTATTATTATCAAAGAGAGGAATGCATATATATATATATATATATATATATATATATATATATATATATATATATATATATATATATATATATATATATATATATATATATATATATATATATATATATATATACATACAGTACTGTAATATATATTATGTGCTTAATTTTCTTCAAGCTCTTGCACGTTTTGTGGCATTTGTTTTCTAGTGGGGATTTTTCATTATTTTAGAGTTTATCTCTAGTCCCTCCAGCTTCCCTTTTTCCGATAGAGTAAAGATTGGCTTCTGGTAGGCTCAGACATCAAATAAGAATGAATTGGGGTTGCTGGGTGCATAATAAATGAACTAAACTAACTAAAAACTGTCTGTGCAATAACCAATTTTGAAAAACGGTGATGCTAGGAACTTTTTTGCAAGGGTTGTTCCAATTAAGATGAAGAAACATTAAATTCACTGTTAGAGGCCTGATAAATTCACTGTTAGAGGCCTGATAAATTCACTGTTAGCTTGTTTCCATTTCATTTAAGTTCTATCAGTTTATTAAAAGTCCTTCTTTGTCCTCAATACCTGTAAACCGTTTTCCATATTTTGTTCATGATTCCACTTACAGTATTTCATTTTATATTACTTTCCTCCTGTTTCAATAGTACCTTTTGTAACTATGTGCACCAAAGTACAAACATTGATGTACTAAGCAATTAGATAGTAGAATTTGGTATTATTCACTTTATAGTCCAAAAGGTGAAGCTAAAAAATAAACTTAAATATTCCTAGGCCTTGTATAGCACATGTATGTACTATATTAATCCTCAGATAGCATGTATTAAGCCTAGGAGGGTAAGGTTAGTTTAGTTTGCCTTTGCAACATAAATAGAAAATCTTTTCCAGTTTGTCCAAACTCAATAGTACCGATTTCTACTTTCTAATTGCATTGTACGTTGGTATATGTACTATGGCCCTCATCGGGTACTATAAGTACAGTACTACCAAAACAGGAAGATGGGCTGTTTATTTAAAAGAGGTTGCTGAATTTTTTTTACATGTTTAATATTGCAGAGTATTACTTTATAATTTTTGAGAATACCATAACTCCTAATCTGTATTTCTTCTCATTTAATGCTCATTGTTGTGTGATTTGTGTACCTGTAAACTTTTTGTAAGTCAGTGATTTACTTAATAATATTTTGCTTCGCATGGAACAGTGTGGGTGTGTTAAAGAGGCTCAATGTTCTACACTGGTACTAGTGATGAACTGCACAGTACTTGAAGATTTGCAATCTAGCCCAGGATTGAGACCAGAATCTCAAGATGACTCATTCATCTATACTTACAGCACTTTCAAAAGCTATTCGGCATCAAAAAGGCTGCCAAGGAGTGCTCTGCTAATTGCTAGTTGGCCCAGCCAGCCATCACCCCCGTCTCCAGGTGTCAGTGCATTGATGGTCAATAAAATACCCAGGGATATGCATTTTGGGATGGTGGATACCAAAATTATTCAGTTCATTAACATTCATTTATATTTAAAAACTTGCTTCATTTTTTATTATGCTCATACTTATAGTGGATGCTTTTGGTTTGTGTATACACAGACAAAGTCTTGGAATTCAGTAACCAATCAGTGTTGCAGATTTATTCTCTGCATTGGTTTGATTAGTGCCTCAGCAGAAATGACTTTTCTTACAAATCTCAAATTCAGTTCCATAAAGATGCTATTCATTTTCTGGTGCCCCAGTTGCTCCTATGGGATGCATTCTGTTTCCCTCCTTCTTCTTCTAGGTGCAAGGCCTAATCATCTTTGGTCTTTGCTGTAATCATTCTGAATTCACCTGAACCTGTCTACTACCCCAGCTGTTGTAAGAGGTAAGTCGTCTTTTCCTCCCTAGGGAGAGTCAGATGCTCCTTTCGGGTTGCTTTGTTCTTTCACCGCTGGTATAAGGTGGGATTGTGCTCCTTGGTTGAAGTCAGCAGCCATCTCCTCTTGGACTCTGTGGAGATCAGGCCTGAGGCAGCCAAGTTTCCTTTTACCCTTTACTGGGGTTTGGTTCCCAAGTTCAATACTACTTTATCAGGTTTGAGTAGCTATATATATCTCCCTATCCATGTTGAGTAAGATACCTAATTTTTCAGCCTCGCAATTATTAGGTTTGTCATGCCTGTTGAATGCTGACATTCTGGTGTTTCAGGATCCCTTAATCTCATCTCCCGGTGATTGCTATTCCTGTTTAGGCATGGGAAGTTTGTGTTGGAAATGAATCTTTGCATGATCTCTTTACCAGCACATCTGGCGTGAGCTAGGATTTTGTCTCCTGTCGTAGTCTAATGGGCATTTATCACCAATATTAGTATTTTTCAAAAAAAGTGGCAGCGGTGAGAATTGTATGAAATGCATCTCTCTTCCAAAGAGCTCAGCTCTCCATTTGTACTTGGAAAGTAAGTAAGTAATTATCAAAAGAAGGCACCAAACCGGGAAGGTTGTACTTGGAAAGTGCTCTGGTGATACATTGCTTCAATCAGGAGAACTCTTTCCAAGCTCTTCCATATTTGAATTTGGCTATTTATCTGTATAATTTTTTCTGGGTTCTCTAACTCTAGTCTTCATAATGGTTCACACTCATTTGTGTCAAGTATTAGTGAATGGTGTCTAGCATGGGAGGTGCTCAAGGTCTCCTGTCTATGGATACAGTATAAAAGAACTTTGACATGCCTCATGTCGGGGGTCTATTCACATCCACATGGAACCATAAAGTTCCTGTTGTATTGTGATACCTTCCACAATAAAAAATAATATTTGATAGACATTTTCATGTTTGACTGGAACTAGTTTTGTTAAAGCTGTTGAGATTTGTGGGCTGAATGATTTTGTTCACTCCCCTTATCTTGAGGGTTACCTTGCACTGATTTCGGGGCTCAATATTCCTGTGACCTGGTCCCTGACCAGGCCTTCCCTGGGGCCAGTTTAGTACTGGATCATCGTCTTGTTTTCCAAATACCCCAACTTTTATCCCTTTTCTTGATTTTCTCCTCATATGCAAGACTGGCTGTGCTAAATGAGTACTTTCAAGCTCTCCACTAATTTTAGTACTGAATTTTGAGGAAGGATCTACTGCCTTCTTTGTGAGTAGGTGGTCGAGATCCTTATTCAATACTTTCATGCCTCATCTAATATGTTTTTTCTGGGGATCTCTTATGTGAAATGTAAGGTGAGCAGAAGTTGGGTACCCTATTGACATGTGGCTACTGATATCTAGTGGCAGCTTGGAGCAGCAGCAACTAGTGATTAGATAAAGCACACCTTGGCAATCTCTTTCATGCAGAGTTGCGTTACGAAGGATTCTTACGGATGAATAAACATTTTCAATGTCATTTTGAGCTGGATTAAGATTTATCCTATGTCTACCTTGCAGCAGGACCATGCCTAGAGAACAACAGAGTGCTTTGCTTAGAAATAGCATTTCCTTTTTTTCTTCTTGGGGAGTAAAGAGGATGGAGAGGCATAGGTGAAGGGAAGTTTAGAAGTGGGAAATACAGTGAGAGTTTTAATTTTTTTATTTTGTAGAGCTATTTCCATAAACAAATTTCAACTTTACTCTGTTTTTTCATATATCAATTAATAATTGAAATACAGTGCTATATATACATAGTGCTTCAATATATGTTAGTAACATATATTCAAGCACCTTGGCACTAACACCGTATACTTGAAATATTAAAATTACTGTACAGTAATATCATATAAGTATATACTACTTGTAAATATCCTGATTTATGAATCTTTAATTTGGATATGAAATGCACACTCCCAAAAATAATTATATTTTGCATAAACACAATTCATATAAAAGATATTAATATACATTCTGCATTACTGTTCTATAACATACAAATGTTTTTGTGTAAAATCAACATATAAAACTGCACAGAATCAAAACTAGAGAAACAATGACTAACACAAATCACTTACTATATACTTCAAATATTTTGCAGGGTATCTTTGTTGAATTATTACTTACTATTTGATCTAGTTGTCACTATAATAGCATTATTTTTAAGGGGGCTATAAATGTTTATGCGCTACATCCTGGAAAGTCATTAATAATCTTGTAAGTTATGAAGCAATGGCAAAGCTGTTCATAGTATCTTATATCACCATCATTAATATAGTATTTTGCTGCAAGAGAGATAATGTAACAGCTACAAAAAAATAAACAAATATACACACAAAATGAGATATCAAAATTTAAAACCTTGTTCTTATTATAATGGAAACCCTAAGAATCTGCAGATAATTTGCAGTTGGTACAGTATTTCAAAGATTGGAACAGGGATCAAACTTACAAATGCATGAGGAACATCTAGCCGATCATATTTTGTTCAATATTTATTATCTTCTTATATTTTTAGTACTATACACAATTAAAAGAAAATTTTGTTAGTATATGTACCGTGTAACTTGTTTTTTTGTATTGCCATTGTACAGCATAGTACCTACATTGAGACATTGCAACCAGGTGCTTTTGCCTTTGTACTAGCACAGTTTACCTCTTATGATTCAAGTGATTTGCGTCCAATTTTTCTTTGCATACTGCTTCCTTTGTAAGTAGAAAAGATCTGTAAACTTTTCACCTGACTACTCTTCCTCACTCTCCACCTCACTTAACTCATTCCTCCCTTCTATCTCACTCTTTCTCCCTCTATGTCGATCTTGATTTTCATTATTTCATTATTTTGAGTCACTATTCATTACATAAGCATGGATGTTTGTAAGCATGCACGCATGTAATTTCCTATAGAATTACATAACTTGTGTTCCTTAATATGACAGGACAAGCGATGAGTCACAATAACGTGGCTAAAGTATGTTGACCAGACCACACACTAGAAGGTGAAGGGACAACGTCGTCGTCCCTTCACCTTCAAGTGTGTGGTCTGGTCAACATGACAGGACAAGTACTACACTCGTGGTGTCCTATTTTCTCTATAATCTTTATCATATACTGTAATGGTTTTAGCATCTATAACCTCCTCACTTAAACTGTTCCAACCATCTACAAATCTGTTTGCAAGAGAAAACACTTTTATATATGAACAAATCAGGCTATTGTGATTTCTGTGTGTACTTTTGTATATATTCTTACCACACCTTTATTTCCTTAGCTTGACTCTATGGCCTAATATTCCTGGATTTGCAGGTTTAACAGATTTCTCTTGTGCGCGCTTACTTTTGTGAGGGTAATACATGTACAGCACTGAATATAGTTACAAAAGATGCAGTTCAATACATTATATTGTATATAATACATTATATATTAGTTCAATCCATTATACATAAGTGAATGTATAAACAAAGACATTTAAATTGTATTACAAGGCAAGCATTGCACAATTTGTTTTTACAAATTCATGAAAGACAAATGTTTAAATTCCAAGCTGCTGTCACTCATGCACATATTTACTCCTTACATTCTATTAACAATACTTATGAAAGTAATATAGACTACTGTTTTACATGCTACGTATACTTTAGCAAATAACCCTATTGTGTAATGTTCATATATAGTATCACAATATCTTTGATGCCTGACTCGTGTAAAGAATTCCTGGCAACCCACATGCATAACTTATCATTAACAATTTAGTCACTCTTCATTTCCACTTTTCAGCGTGAAGACTGTTGGCTCAAAATATGAACTCCCTTTTGTAGAATTCTGCAAATTGAATTTAATAGGTTGTTGTAAGTGTAGAAGTCACTACTTGCCTTCCCTGAAAAGCAAGGATATCAGGAAAGAATGAGTATTACCTCGGTCATCATTTACAAGGAAGAAACATGGTACAGAGGAAGACAGCGTGTGGAAAGGAAAAATGCGAGTGTAGCTGTGATGCAAGTCACACTGTACAGAAAACGGTTCGACAATGGATTTTAAAACTTACCTAAACTCACCCAACCTAACCTAACCCAACCCAACTGAGCCTAACCTAAAGATACTTTCTGTTTTAACAAATAAAAAATTAGTTTTGTTGAATCAGCTTGTGTACAATCTGACCATACTCCATATAGCAGACTATTCAGTGATGTTGCAGAATGAATTTAATAGCAATTACCTTTGTACTTTTTGTTTCAGTAACAACAGAGAATACAAACTGAGATTAGAACTAACAAATATTTTCAGATCTAATAAACAATAAAACCTAAAACACTTTAAATTTCATACTATAGTAAAACTAATTAAATTAGAATCCTGTGCCAATAAACACTGAACGTACAGTATACTTATACAGTACTTAATAACAAGTTAAACTTAGTTCAATACAGTACTGTAGTTATATATCAGTTATAAAAATCAAGCATTGAATGTAATGAAATAATTTTTTTTTTTTTTTGTGGGCCCTCGGTAGCTTCCTGTAGCTTATGTGCTGATGTAGCCAGGCCTTAAATGCACCAGGCCTTTTGAGACCCATGCGTGTATGCTTGATGTCGAGGACCTTACCCAATGTAAGGTCGAACTACTGACCCTTCCCCAAGAAGCAACTCCACAACAGTTGACTAATTCCTGGGTACCTATTCATTGTTAGGTGAATTGAGGTATTAGGTGAAAGAAAACACCCATAACCATTTTTGTCCCACAAGGGATTTGAACCTGGGATTTCTGATTGCAGGTTAAAAATGAACCCAACTGTACTACAAAGACCCTAAATGTAGTTGCTTATTTCGTAACCATCTCTGTATTTCTTATTTATTGCAGACAAAAAAGAAAGAGGGAAGTATGCACAAGAATGAGGATAAGGGAATGTCGGTATATTATAGGATGATGTGAAAGGAACAAGTTACCTGATAGTATATGTATTATAACAGTCTATGGCATCTAATGTTGTTGCAGTGCTAGGTAATCTTTTTCTTAATGTTAGAATTTCCCTTCATTTACAATATGAAACATACCAGAAATGCAGTATACTTTTAATTTATATTAAACATTATATTGAACCAAAAATGACAATTTCTTTATGTCATTGAAACCAAACTAGGATAGCAAGCGAGATGGGTGGGATCCTGTGTGACCTACACCACCATCTGGTGGCAGTTGTGTACATAAAGGTTAGAATTGTTTGCCTCAGATTTTCTTTCTTTCTTCACAAAATAATTTGTTTTGTTTTGCCTACACTTTCAGAGGGATAGTTTTGGCTCAATCTCTAATCCCTGAGTAAAGTTCTGGTAAAATATCATGACTACTCAAAGCTCGGTCGATAGAGTGTCGGCCTCACATGCTCGGGGTCCACAGTTCAAGACTCCTAGAGCCCAGGTGTATGGAAGATTCTGGTAATGCTCTTAGTAGGTTAGTGTGGGTCTTAGAGGCCTGGTGCACTTCTTTAGGCTTGGCTACACAAGCATATAAGCTTCGGGGAGCTACTGAGGGGCCTCTCAGAAAATCAAGCCATGAATTGCTATTATTGGTTAATGCCAGCAAAGTGCACTTTGGCTTTCAGGACAATGGAAAATATTTCTTCCAAAATCTCAAATTTTTATAGTGTCTTAAATTTTTGCAGTGTTTTGGCTACATCATAATAATCTCCAGGTAAAGATAGTAACATCTGAAAGTGGGCTTTGGGTAGTCCAAATACCATAAAGACATAATAAAACAACTGAAGAATTTTTTTCAACATCCTAAGAATCAAAGAAGAAGGGTAAATACTATCAGATAGTCTGCAGAAGAAAATTATAAATGCAGTATATGCGGTTACATTATTTCAAATCATATACTATACAGTATATTGTATAGAATATGATTCTTAACTTTTAAAAGAAATCTATAAACATCACTACCTATGACATTATCAGTTTTCAGAATTAGAATAGCGCTGTAACAACTGAGTGTGGCAAGTGTCACAAACTCTAACTGGTCGTGCTGATGATGGAAGAGGCATAGTATTATCACTACAATTGTGACAAAATATGTTTCCACAGTGCCGACAATGGTGCCTACGTCGGGAAATGTTAAATTCTTTTTCACATAGGCGACAGTTGGTGGCTTCTTTGTCGGGTGCCCACTGAGCATCACGCAAAGACTTGCTAACATCCCGAAGATCAGCCATCTTTAGTTTAGATTCAGAGAGATGGGCACCTAGCTCTTCAAGTGTTCTTTCTTGGTTTTCAACAGTGGAAATTAGCTGCATGTGAGCCCCTTTTAGGATGTTGTATTCCTACAATGAAACAGGAAACAATTAATCGGGCAGCATAAATCTGCACATATGGATGCAGATTTATGCCAAGATATACAAGTCAAGTGTTGAATGTAATGACACTTCCTGTCCTGGTGGGTCCTCAGTAACTTCCCAGAGCTGATGTGTTGGTGTAGCCTATCTTTACAAATTGCACTAGGCCACTGAGACCCATGCTGTCATATCAAGAGCCAAGACCAGAATCTGGCTCCCTCTATAAGATTCAAGGAACTTGGAAATCAGAATTCTACTCAAAATGATGAAAAATTCACCAGAAAAGTTAGGCAAAACAAAATGAGGTACTACTTAAAAGAAATAAATACATCTTGAAACAAACAAAACAAACGATCATTGATGCAGGTGAATAACCTTAACTTTGATAAACCTGACTGCCATTAGATGGCAGCTTTGATAAACCCGACTGCCATTAGATGGCAGCTCTGATAAACCCGACTACCATTAGATGGCAGCTTTGATAAACCTGACTGCCATTAGATGGCAGCTTTGATAAACCTGACTGCCATTAGATGGCAGCTAAAGTCACACCAGGGTCACAGCCAACAGTTCATCTCACCGACAAGCCACCAAAAGTGAACATTCTATGAGAAATGAGGAGGCACGCAGGGCAGGAATGGGGAGCCCACCAGTAAAAGGCAATTATTTACAGCTAAAGTTTTGATTTCTGGAGAACCCCCTAAATAGCTACCTGCAGCATACCCCAAACGTGCCATGGCCAAGAAGGATGGCTCTTTTTGAAAGAGCACATAAGATTAGCATCAAAAGAAAAGACATTAGGACTTACTTGTGAGAGATGACAGCAGGGAAGTAGGGGCCTAAGGTCTAAGAGCATCAACAGCGCGTAAACACCAATGTGCCACACAAGTGCTGGAGAATACTTAACAAATAGCAGGAAGCCAACACTGTCTGACCACCAAAAGCTTTGAGCATGTATATTAGCTGTGGAAATACAATAGTACTGGCAAACAAGACCATCAAAGAAGCAAATTGCAAGATATTAATCCAGACAACCTGTTTAAAAGGTTAAACATACTGCATACACAGGGCAAGAGCATCGACGTCAACAAGCCAAAATGTTGTGACAGAAAACAGGAGAAGCTTTTTCCCACACACAATAATAAACCCATGGAATTGCCTACTCAACAAAGCCATAAATACCAAGATATTACTTCAGTTTAAAATTCAGCTGGAAAAAATCTTCAGGATCAATAGGGGCATTTTTGACAAGCTACTGGCCTTCCAGGCTCCATTGAGGCCACTACAGTTGGTGGTAATCAAGTAAATGTATGTAAATTCAAACAGATACATCATAGAGCAAGTATAGACAGTCAATTGGCTGAACTGAACCACCTTCCTGGAAGAGTCTGGCCTTGGACCTAGGGACTTGGTTGAACTTAGCTGAAAGGAACAGCAGCACAAAGGTCCCAGCACAGTGGTGCAACCCTGACTGCTACAGATGAGTAGTTTTTGGCCAGGGCCTTGGATGACCTGAGCTACCATCTAGTTGTGTTGGTGCATCAAGGTTAGGGTTTTTTGCACACAGCAATGATTGTTTGCATTATTTGCCTCTAGAATCTTTTTCAAGCAGATGCTTGTTTTGTTTTGTTTTGTATAACCTTTCTGAATTGTTTTCATTAGTTTTGGGTAAATTTTGTATCTTCAAACTCCCTTGGCCTTGTAGACTATCAGATTCTGGTCTGGATTGACGATAGGCCAGTGTGAGTTTCAGAGGTCTGGTGCAATTCTTAAGGCTACACCAGCACACATTCTCTTGGAAAGTATTCCAACGGCTAATTTTGTTATATTATAAGTGAATAAAATGTTTAAAGGAATGTTTATTCTAACAAAATACTGACATTAAACTGGTACCTCTTGCTGCTTGGCAAGTTGTGCAACTTCCTGTTGAAGTTCGGCTTTCAATTCGCGGTCTTTTATCAGAGCTTCTTGCAAGGATTGTCGCCATTCCCTTTCTATTTTAAGATTTGTTTCTAATGTAGATGAAATGATTTCTTCCTTTGATATCTGAAAAATATGGTTAGGATTCATTTGTATTATTGAAATAGACATGATAATAGTACAAAGAAGCAGTAGCTTATGCAATCCTATTTTATGACCAGTGAGGAGCTAGACTGGCAACTCATCAACAAATGTGTCTGGGACAATCATATGCTTAAAGATAAACAGTAATCAACCTTGTGCACTGCTGGCCAAACTACACTGGTGTAGATGAATTTATCTGTGGATCAATAAAATTGCATAAAAACAAATAAAACAGGAATTAAATAAGTGAGTTCCATATCACAAACTTTTCCTGGTCATAGAAAAATAATTTAAAATCCACTTTCCCATCTTATTCCCACTGTCAAAAATTACCATCTTGGGTAGTTGGGCAGTACAGGGTATTGTGCAATATTTTTCACTTAACCACCCAATTTAGAAATAAAAGTGGTGAGAATCTAACAAAATATTTTCAGGTTGGATCCAAACCCAATGACATTGCATACACATGGAAAATTACTATAGCTTCAGTTATGCTAAAACTGTATATAAAAAAAAATCTTTTTGTAAAGTCCCTGAGAAGCTGGAGATTGCCTAAATGGATGGCATGGTACCAATTTTGGTCTTGGAGTCAATAGACAAGCAAAGTTTGCCAGTAAGTCAGCAATGTATTGCGCATATGTAGATTTTGACTTGACCATATGATAATCACTTAATCAGCTGTGTACTACTAGGTGTTCAGTTCAATTACAATGAATTATATAATTATAAAATAAAATACATAGGTTTGACGCTGATGAAATTCTAGTATACAATAGTCATATCTATTTAAATCTAGTTTAAACAATTCTATTTTATATTAATATAAAAATTCATCATTGAATGAATAGAAACATCTCGTTGTGGTGGACACCGCTGTATCTTCCCGAGACTACAGCTTGGAAGCAACCAAGTCTTGAGGAACACAGCAAGATTCTGGTCCTGGCTCCCAGTAGGTGTTCATGAGTCCTAAAGCTCTGGTGTGTTTCCCAAGGCTTGATTGCTTCCAGATTGTAACATTATGGAGTGTTGCACCATTTAAGTATTGGGAGCCCCTAAATAATTAATGAACAAATAATAAAACTATGGGCCTAAACATTTTGTCTCCACCGACTTTAGGAAGGGAAAAATGGGGGCCGACTCCCCTTTACGAAGGGCATGGGGAGCTAACCCCCACCTCTATATGACTGTCTAAACAGAGGGAAATTAGTTCCATCTGTTTAAACTAAATGAGGACCCAGCTACAACTTTTATCTGTAATACAGCATTAAGAGGAGCTCCAGTTGAAGCAGAAGACACAGGAATAAGGCTATACTGTATACATGTTCACAAATGGTGAGGCAGGTTCCATCCTTAACATCTAAGGATGGAACCTTCATGAACTCGATGGCATCATCGAGTCTGAGTGAACATGTGTATGAATGTTGTGTGCACAGACAAGTCATGAAACTGGACAATGTAAAATTTGTAATGTTATATTTTTAATAGCTACAGCTACAGTACTTTTTTTGTTTTATGCAGGTCTAAAGAATGGAATAAACCCAAATTAAGATCAAATTTAATACAGTATATATGGTGATACTCTGGTACAATATCCTTTAATTAAATAGAAAAAGTTACTCTGCTGAATAAAGAGTAAAGAATTACTCTGCTCTGCTGACAGTCCACTGAATATGTAAGACTTACACCACTGAATATTGTAGCCTTCAAAGAAACAACCCTGTACTCCTGAAATTCCTCCAGTTTTTATTTAGAAAACTAACCTTATCGCTGAGCTTCTGAGCTGTTTCCTTGGCAGCATCTTTCTGAATCACGCATTCCTCATACCTGATGGTTGAAATCTCCATGTATAAACTAAAAGATAGATAACTCTGAATATAAGTAAACAAAAAAAAAAAGAGGAAATAGAATAACTCACAGAAATGTGTCTGGAACATTTGAAATGGAAATACTGTATAAAAAGGGTAACAATGCTTCGGTTCATCCTGAGCTATTATCAAGCACAAACTTTAGGATGGACTGAAACGTTATCACCTATTTTGTGTATCTAAATATGTGTGTGTTTAGTGTCTAAAAGGAAATATAGTACAGTATATCATTTGATAATTTAAAATAAAATTATATTTGGACGTACTGTATTTAAATAATAAAGAACAAAAATAATTATTTAAAAATACCTTCAGAAATTGTATATAAGAGTTTAGATGAACAAAATTTGACAAACCAAATAAGGAAAGAGAGGCAACCAAATATGTGAGGAAATATTAAATTTTGGAGTGATAATAAAACTCCACCTGGGTATAGTTTTCTTTATTTGGCAATATTTGGTAGGTGTGGTACATTCCATGTCTTGAGATAATACTACACTGTTATCACAACAAACACTGGTAGAGTGAGGGCACAGCTTCAGCAGAAATGTGTTCAGTTTATCAGCACAATAATTATGTGATCATGGCTGCCTCAGCTGATAATGTACAACATTTAGCTGAAGGTTTGCCAATTTTTGTTTATCTATTTAAGCATTCCTACTTTTCCGATCAAAGACAAATCAGTCTATTAGGATTACATAAAAATGCTACATTAGAGCTTTATATTATGTATATGACAGACACCCATGACTATACAAATAAGACATTCTGACTTTTAATTTAGCAGTAAATTAGTTAAATTCAGCATATATATTTGTAATTCTGAATGTGTTCAAGTCTATGGTTATTGTGGCAGTTGATAGATACTATGTTGGAGGGCAAGTGCTGGAGTCCATGCAAAGTAAGTGAATGAGGGCAAATTAATGCACACAGCTGTACATAAATAAGCAATTCCATTATATATAACTCATTCAAGAGTAAGCCATCAAGCTATATAATTCAAAGATGTTCCTATCACAATTTACTGGCTGCATTACTTTCAAGCTCAAACATGCTGGTTGATTTGCCCACCCCTTGCTCTACCTCCCCATCTGCCCGTTCCTTGTCCACACTGTTAGTAGATGGCTCAAAGTAGGACTTGGATCGAGATATCTGTCCTGCTTGTGAGGGTTCATTAGAAGACTGGGGGCCCTGGAATACATACTTTGACTCCAAATTGCGTATGGTCTCTGCCATTTCTGCCGCCTTAGCCTCCAGACGACCGATGAGTTCAGTTTTCTGTTTTAATGAGCTCTCACATTCCTGAAAAACACATAGGAGAGGATACCAAAGTTTTCCACCCAGTTTTTCTTGTGTACATATTCCTTGCAGATTTCTCCACCTATGAGACCCACACACACAAAAAACTAAAGAGTGCAAGAATACAAATAAAATAAGTTGTAATGCATACAGCCTTTTCCAATTTAAAATTTCCATGAACCAAATGGTTATTGAGCGCAAGAGCCATCACACTAACAGTTTAACATAATTGAATCATTTAAAAATTCCAATCATAACCTAATGTGGCATATTCATACAGCACCAACATCTGACTTCAACCAGAAGTGTTAAAATTCAGAAAAAGCAGCATGGATGTCTGACACAAATTACATACAAGTTACAGAAAGGTCAGTAGTAAAAAATAATAGCAAAGAGTACAGAGGAAGTACAAGAAAGTATGTAAGAAAATAAAGAGATAATCTTATTAGTAAGACAACACATACTAAAGTTGTTGATATGCAAATCACAAGAAATTCTAATACTGGACTAATAATCACGTCATTCTCCATATATTTCTTTTTAAACACGAGACAATTTTCACAGACATGCGGCAAGGTCAAACGAACAAATTTTAACGAAATAAGTACTGCTTGTTCCTGGTCACAGTTTCCTTGTAGCCTAACTGTGTAAACTAAGTCTACCTGTATCAATCACTATCATGTAAGTCAAAATGCTAAACATCCTAAGAAGTGTCAAAATCCATTTGCTAAAATTTTAACAATTTCTCACTTTTGGCCAGAATGACTTGAAGATGTATGTTTACTATTAGAAGTGTAATTAGGTTCAGAATAATTTTTAAGATTAATGAGCATGCTACTGATTTTTGAGGTTTTCTCTTGCAGACGTTCCACCATTAAGCCCTTCTCGAAAATTTCCTGTTCGCACTCCTAGAGGACAGAGAAGGTGAGTGTTAGTAGAGAACAACAGAGGAAATAGACCTGACCCCTAATTCTTGGTGATTAATGCAAGCTATTATAACAAATATAGCAGAATTAGTGTTTTTACTTTTTAATTAATTTTTAGTTTAAATTTTTAAGAAAACAGAATAAGCAATGTCTGACCAAAAATTAGGGACCAATTTTGCATAAGCAAGCTCTCCAATACGGCATGCAGATTTAGCCCTTACCGTCAATTTTTAAGAATATTTTGTCAGCCACCGAGTGACGATCAAAATAGGGTACGGTATATATACGAAAAGTATGTGTGTATAAGCTTCATGTATGTAGATACAGTATGTAATTACCCGATTGCAGGTACTGGAAGAGAGCCATACTCGTGGTGTCCCTTTTACTTTATGAATTTATAATACTGAACTGTACAAAGTTTTAAAACTAGCGGTAGTTTTGGCACTCTTAACTTTCTCCTGAAGGTTATTTCATTCCCAACAAGTCTATTACTGAAAAAAATGACATTCTAAGTGTAGTTACAGGGTAAGAGCTGTGCTTGTGGTGTCCAGTCTTATTTACAATCTTTGTCATATGGCACCGTGAATCTACTGATGGCTTGGGCATCCACCACCTTGTTAAATTTTTCCAGCTATCCACAACCCTGTTTGCAAAAGCAAACTTTTGTATGTTTTTGGTCCCTTTCTTTCCTTTGCTTAAATCTATGGCCTCTTGCTCTTGAAGTTTTGTTTCATAAATTCCTCCTTGTCAACTACGTCGATTCTTGTCACCTATTATGTATGTGGTGATCATATCACTTCTTTTCCTTCTATCTTCCAGCTTTGGCATATTTAATGCCTCTAACCTCTCCTCATAGCTATTTTTTTTTAATTCCAGAAGTCATTTAGTAGTGTCTTAGCAGCCTTACTAGTTTATTGATGTGCTTCTTCAGATATGCACACCACACAACTGATGCACATTCTAATTTCAGCCTTATGAATGTTGTGAACAGTTTACAGTACTGTAAGAGCTCACTAATCTGAACCCTAGTAACCCAGACTTTTGGGTAATCTGGACAAAACTGAGTCCGAGTTTTGTCTATCAAACTTCACCAAGCTTGGACAGAAATCAGGGTTACTGAGAGTTTCGGCAGAGTTACTGAATGAAATAGGAAAACCTATGCTAACCAAAAAGCCAAGGGCCTTTCGAACGGTACAGTCTCAGCAGCTGGCAGTCAAAACGGACCTTGCAAAACTCATGTACATTAATTTTGAGTGTTTTGTTTGGTTAGGTTAATAAATGAACATTATTGAAGCCCTACATCAATCAAGCAGATGAACTCCAACAAGGTAAGCTAAAATTTCTGTTACTGTCACAAAAGTACTGTAAGTACTGTATTGTAGATTAAGAGCCTTCCCCTAATCATGTAGATTTATTTGTATTGTGTGTGGGAATACGAATTATGTTTGTTGCTGTACAAAAAATTACGAATCTGTTAACTTTTAGACCTTCCTGTTAAGAAATTCTGCTAATCCAGATATCTGGTTAGCTTGTAGAAGGGTGAGCCCCATATGATCTGGATTAGCAAGTGTAGATAGTACTTAATATTTCTCCGTCCATATATTTAAACATGTTTTTGAAATTTGTTGACCAGACCACACACTAGAAGGTGAAGGGACGACGACGTTTCGGTCCGTCCTGGACCATTCTCAAGTCGATTCTCAATCCACTTGAGAATGGTCAACATACTTTAGCCACGTTATTGTGACTCATCGCCTGCTTTTTTTAAATTTGCTAGTACAGTATAGCATAAGTTCCTCTCACACCTTGTGTGTAATCCACTGGTGACAGTTTACTACTCAGAATTATCCCTAGATCTCTTTCTTAAATATGATATGGCCTTTTTTAATTTGAGCTAAAACTAACCTAAAAACCTAACTTGGCCTAACCTAAATAGGCCAATTATTCCTCAATATTTTGCTCCCTATCATTGGTGAAACTATGCCTGGCCAGTTAGAAATTCACGATATCGATAAAATATGTTAATATTATTAATGGCGAGCTATATTTTCAAAATATATATTTATGCTGTTAGAAAAACAAATGTAGCTTACTAGGCCAAGTAGTGCAGCTTTGGCTATTAGGTACAACATACACACACATATACCTTCATTCACCTAACCCCACACAAAACCCATTACCCCAAATACACATCCCACAGACATCCCCTCCTCCTCCTCCTCCCCCCAACCTGTAACATAAATGGTTGCATTTAATATTTCACATACAGCGAGTCAGTCACACAGGATATTGGCGGCATCAGGCTGTTGGCCCTGAGTGCCGCCAACCTTTCAAGTGTTAATTGTTCACAGGTTGAGTAGAGGTCAGGTCGCATCAGGTGACCTCGCTCTCTGCTATGCTGATAATTGCAGACGGGTGGCTGTGTTTCCATCAAACAAGCCTCTGTCTAGGTGAGGTAGGAAGATAGCCTCTGGCTATCTCCTGGTAGGCAGAGTTTAGCTTCTGATTTCCCCCCTTAAAAACCCGTGGAACTGTACATTTGAGATAGAGAAGAGATTGATATACAGGGAGAGAGAAGCCTCGCTACACCAGAGAGGTTCCAGCAGCCCAAACTACGCCTGTTCCAGGCCAGGTGGGGGGACTGTTTGTCAGCTGTATCACCCTTCCATGATAACCATCTTATAATCAGAGACTTTGGCAAGTGAGTGAGTGTAAGGTTGACGAATATTTGGCATTCTCCGATTTAAGTGTTGTGTAATTTTCAGGGACAGTCAGCCGTAGTTGCTCTCAATTTCTTGTGTGGTGACTTAAATTCTGCATTAGTGTTGACATTTGAACATAAAAGTGAAATGGTTGAATTATGATACCCATAAGAGTGAATACGTATATAATGATAACATCTAATTGATTAACTTACTTTTTAAATTGTCTTTAATTCTGATCCCTAGATCTTGGATAGTGAAAGCTAGTAAGAGCACTCTGAATTATACTTGCTAAAGATTATGATGTAAAGATTCTTGACTATATGATTTACATGCTTACCGTTGTTACGTGATAACATCAGAAAATAGTGGTACAGATAAGTTCCATTCCTTGTCTTATAAATAACTCTGGAATGGATGGTGGCAGCACTTTCTACCACTTTCCTTCAGCACTTTTCTTCCCCTCCCATTTTCTCTCATTCTAAACTTTCCCTTTCTCCTGACCATTCCTCCTCACTCCTCCCCTTCCACCTCTCTATCTCCCTCACTCTATGAGTTTTCTTCCTTTCTTTCTTTCTCCAATTTCCGACACATTACAATGGTGGTGTTACACCACCTATAGTATATACCTTAACTGAATCACACTTACATCCATCATTAAACAATTAAATTAAAACATTATTGATATATACTGTAATGCTCACCTGTAATTTCCGGTACATCTCCAGATTGATAACTTTGATATCATCCAATTGCTGTCGTAAGGAGATAATTGTATCTTGCTTCTCGTGAATGTCTTTCTCTAGCAATTTAGCAGCCATCTCACTTTCAGCTTTCATCTGAATTTGAAGCTCAAGCTCTTTTTCTACTTGTTTCCGATGAGCACTCTCTTCTTCCAGCTGCCGCTTCAGATCTTGCATTTCCTCCTCGCAGCCAATCACACTAATGCGACTTGCTTTTTTGGCCTGTTAAAAATACTGTATTTGTTTGGGTATAATGAGATAAGTATATTTGTAACTAGAGTTATTAATTTTACACATATATTTATTGCTAGTGAGTTAGGACACTGAATAAATATTTTAACTATTTATGCTTCCTGAATTGAGCCCCTTGTTTGCTTCCTTATGCAATGCTCCACTGCACAGTGAACACAGCAAATTTCCAGCCATGCTAGTGTGACCTTATCTCTGATACAGCAAAGAATTTTTCAAATGGACTTACGATCCAACAATTACACATACAGCACCTCTGAGAAACAAACCCTGGTCCTAGCAGTAGTTATGGAGGAAACAGAGATGACCTGCTTGACCTGCTTGATGGGGTTTTGCGAGTTGTTTTACTCCCAAACCTGGCCCTAGGCTTGACTTGTGAGAGCTTGGTCCAACAGGCTGTTGCTTGGATTGGCCTGCAACCCCACATATCTACCACAGCCCGGCTGTTCCGGCACTCCTTGAAGAAAACTAGTTTTCTCTTGAAGATGTCCACGGTTGTTCCGGCAATATTTCTTATATTTGTTGGGAGGATGTTGAACAACTGTGGACCTTTGATGTTTATACAGTGTTCTCTGATTGTGCCTATGGCACCCCTGCTCTTCACTGGTTCTATTCTGCATTTTCTGATGCAGACCCATAATCAACCTTTCTGACACATGGACAACTGGTTGTCCATGTGTTTGTCCATTTAGTTGTCCAAATGCAGTGATTTGGCATTTATGACTTTGGCAAGTAGGCAGTTCCATGAGTTTATAACCCTATGGGTGAAAAAGTATCTCTGTTTTCTGTCCTACATTGTGACTTGTTTGAATAGGTGGTCTGGATCAATATCCTCCAAATTATTCAGTATTTTGAATCTTTTGACAAGATCAACCCGGTCATGTCGGGTTTGCAGAGTTGTTGGCCCTGTAGCATTCAACTGTTCTTGGAATAAGAATCAATTTAGTTTTGGAATGATTTTTGTCAACTGATATTCAAATTTCTCTAACGCACATGTTTTTCCAAAGATGTGGTCTCCATGTTTGTATACAATATTCCAAATGGAGGGGCACCAAGGATTTATACAGATGAATAACTATCGTCTTTTCTTTGAAGTCTAAGGTTTGTTTTACTGTCCCTAGGGTTTGGTTACTTTGCAACTTTCAGTTGTGGGCTATGATTCCAAGAACCCATCTTGTAGATGAATTCCCTCACTTCTGTTTATTCTGTGAAGAAGTCCACTGTCAATGCCTCCTCCAGTGGCTTTGTGAGATGATTTGGTTGCCCCAAGGTAGACCTCTTCATGCTGGTGTGGAATTGCAGGCGATGAGTCACAATAACGTGGCTGAAGTATGTTGACCAGACCACACACTAGAAATTGAAGGGACGACAACGTTTCGGTCCGTCCTGGACCATTCTCAAGTCGATTGTGATGAGGACAGGTAGGGACAGGCATTAAATAGGCAAGAGAGAGCTGAGGAGGAAAGCCAGGTGTAGGGGATAGTAGTAATGAGAACTGCAGCAGGCCTATTGGCCCATACGAGGCAGCTCCTATTATAACCACCGAAGGAGATAGTAATAGGAATAAGAAGAGGAAGGCAAGGGAGCGTAGAAGACAATGAACAGAAAAAGGGAGAAGAGAGAAAGAAAGGGAAAGAGAAAGAAAGAAATGGAAGGGGGAAAGCTTATGTTAAGTCACGTTTGTTAGAAAGATTAGAGCATTTGAGTATATACTGTGAAAGGGAAGAGTCCACAGCAACAAAGCCAGGACTCAAGTTCATGTTGGGTACATTGTTAATAAGAGCCGATTCTACAAGACGGCGTCTGTGTAGAGTAGAGGCAGGAAAGATTATTTTGGAGGAAGACCAATCAATGGGATGATTAGAATCCCTCACATGGCAGAAGAGAGCATTGTTAGTGTCAGCAGACTTAACACTTCTCTTGTGTTCTTTAAGTCTGTCATTCAGTGTACGGCCAGTTTCGCCAAAGTATTGGAGAGGACAAGATGAACAGGAAATAGAGTAGACACCAGCAGCATTAGAAGCAGGAGGAGCAGTGTGAACTAGATTGCTACGAAGTGTGTTAGTTTGTCGAAAGGCGAGTTTTTCCCCCACCTGGTGTGGAATTGGCTTCTGTCCCTCTTGGGTGGCACCGTTCTCTGATCCCGAGACGTGCAATGAACGTCTTTCGGCTGGACTGGTTGTGGTGGGGTTCATTTGTCTTTTCCCCCACCTGGTTTAGTTGTTGCTCCGGATGTCGTTGAGCAGCGAGTCATACTCGACTCCCTACTAGACAACACATACTGGCTTGGACTCTTGTTTCCGGCTCTTCTGACCTGGTGTCTGAAACTGGGCATTTTCTCGCAGCTCTGCCTCTTTCAGCTGGTCAGCCTGGTGACATACCTTGCTGGTTTGACCTTCTCCTCTGCTCTACATATCTGGAGTTTCTAATGCAGGTCTTTTGCCATTTGTACAGCAAGCAGGTGGCTGGGTTACTGGGGTTCACGTGTCTCTTCGTGGTGGCAGTATGGCAGTATCTGGTGGTTGTTTTGCCTCTTTTGTCTGTTCACCTTCTCTCTCTCTGGTGTTTGTTCCAGGAAATTTGTTCACATATCATACATGTCTTTAATAGCCATCTGCCTGATACTATCACCTATTGTCATTCGGTGTTGGCACAGCTGTTGTTGCTTGCATTCAGCATCATTATGGTTTCGGTGCCTTTCTGCAAGTTATCTTGGGCATTCTTTGACATCCTTCATGCTACTTCTGAACTATCTTGGTCTTTTGGGGAAAGCCTTGATCTTTGCTTCTTCCCAGTTGTCCCTTTGGACAGGGATGTCTTTTTGGAAGAGTGTTTTTGTTGGCTCTTGCCTCCAGCTGCAAGATTGAGTACATTCATGCTTTCCTCCAGAGATTGGGTTTTGTTCCTTAATCCTTGGTGGGCACTTTGTTTGTCTGCTGCCTTCTTCTTTTCTGATGTACATTGAGTCTACTGGTTTCAGAGAGGGTCCTTTGATGATTGATGCTTGGTTGGTGCATCCAGGGGTGCATTATTTGTTGCGCATGGTGGCAGCACTTTGTCACTACCTGTGTGCTACTGGTTCTGCCCTGTTTTCCTTCGTTCCTCTTCTGAGGTGTATTTTCTTCTGGTTGTTTGTATGTACATGGAATTGTCTGTGATTGTCTCCATGTCATGGGGCTGAATTTTGGGCTTCAGACAGGTTCCTGGCAGCCCATTGTTTGGTCCAAGTTGTTGGTCCCTGTCAGCTTGTATGGTGTTGGACTATGTTCCCAGCTTCTTGTACCTTCTTTGGAAAAGTTTCTGCCATCACTCGTCATCCCTGGTAAGTCCCTTTTTTTTCTTTTCTCTGTGGTTAGTTAGCTTCAGGAGGCCTCCAAGAAGCTTCTATCCAAAAACCAGCATTCAGTGTAATGAAACCAACCTGTCCTCTTAAAAAGAACGTCGCTTTTGGCCGTTTGCCCGTATGGCCGAATTTGGACGTAATTTGAAAATGAAAAAAAAATTAAAATAAATTTGGGATTTCTTTTTTCAACAACAGTAAGTTAAGGGTCCTCTGATAGGTTAGGTGGGCAGGAAATTCTCATAAAGTTTCAAAACGTTATGAAAAACGTGAATTTAAAGTGTCCTCTTATAACCTCTGCGCGTAAGGCGGACGACTCAAATAGAAAACGGAACACGACGTCACTTTTGTGAGTCGATTTCATTTCAAATTACGTCCAAATTTAGCCATATCGCGCATACCAGCCAAAAGTGACGTTCTTTTTAAGAGGACGGGTTGATGAAACACCTCTTTCTGATAGAGCCCTGGTGGCTCCCTGATTCCCACCCTCCCTACCAGGTTCATCAGTTTTCAGGTTCATTGTCTATTAGCTCTGGACTGACTACTGGAGGATGTTGTGAGTCAGGGTTCTGGACCACCTGGTCATAACTATCAGTACTAGTTTCAAGTGATTAATTTGTTTTGCCTGAACAGTTTGCAGAGTTGTTTTGATGTTTCAATGTTTTGTTTTCTATAAACTATGCAGTTGTCTGTAAAGCTTCAATAACTTTCCGGATGCTTTGTCATTGAGGGTGATGAGGATAGTCCTCTGCTTTTAGAAGCTCTGCGAGGGAGCTAGATATTGGCTTTGGTTCCTGGTAGGCCAAACAGGATTTCACTAGTGTGACCCAATAGTGGGGAGCCATCTCAACAAGATAGCTTCAGGGAACCACCAGAGCTCTATCAAAAAGAAACATTTCATTACATTTAATGCTGGTTTTGTATTCCCTTCCTCTCTTCTACCATTCTTTCCTTTCTTATTTCTTAATACAAATATTGTATTTTCTATAAATATTTTGGTTAATATTTCCCAAATCGTAATTTTGTTTCTTTTTAATGAATCATTTTATGTTTTGCTATTCTTATTTGCTGTCTTCGCTTTCCCTCCATGTCTTCACCTGTGAAAATCTTAATCCTTTATCTTATATTTCCCATAAATTCCTTCTAATAATATGCCATTTTATAACTAATAATCACCAGCAATAATGAAATAAAAAAATTATACACAACATAGCAACACATCAAATTTCCCTTTGCCTTATGAGCTATTTGGTTATTGTACAGTAATTTTACTGACCTCCTTATCTATCTGTTCTTGTTGCTGTTGGGTTGGAAGACCCTTTTCTTTACGTAGACGGTCATTATCATCCTGCAAATGTATGATGGAATTTTTTGCAATGGCCAGGTCTTCTTTCATGAGTGCATTTGTGGTGGTTAATGCCTCCATTTTTGCCTGTAAGTTGGTCACCGTGGCACTGAAAGTGTTGCAAGTTATCAATACAAATGATCTTTATAAACGCAATACAGAAAACTCTATAATCAGGTCTGAGCAGGATGTGGGTAGTGTCAGATACTACATATGCTCAACGTGCTCACTATGACAAATAATTCAAGATGCAATAGAGTCTTCCATACGCCAATAACTTTATCCTATTGCAAATCAGAATAAAACAGAAACAGTATTTATTTCTTAGTCTTAATAGCATAGATAACTTATGAACAAATATTATATTCCCCATTAAAACAATATAGTCTCACCTTTTTTTTGCAACTGCAAGGCCATGTTCTGATGCAAACAAATAACATTGAGCTGGTATGCCCAAAGAAAGATTATTATATACATACACACACTGTACCTTCCAAAATCTGAATCATATCTTTTTTTTTTTTTTACTACTGCTCATCAAATTTGAATTTTTCTTCTAGCAAATGATGTAATACTGTACATGTTTTGGATATTTAAGCACATAATATACTGTATAAATGAAATACATGTTATGAAATATCCTTTTCTGGTAGACTTTCAGTAGCTATGCAATATTTACACACTTGTACCTTTAAGCCTAAGGGCTGAAGTAAACTTCTTAGATTCACAATATGTACTAGAAACCAGATCAGAATGTGGCTCTCTCTCTGAGGTGAGGGGAGCTTTGGGATCAGATGTCTATCCAAAACTAAGAAACTAACCAGATTTATCATAGGAAGCATCATCATGCACAATGCACTACATAAAGGCATTTATGATGATGTAACACACAGTAAAGGAGGGGCCATGCCTCCAATAATGTAACAACAGGAAAAAACACCAGTACCTACCCGCCAAACACACCGAAACTACGACGTTGCTACAACGTTCATACAAGTTTTAACACCTCCTAACCAGTTATAACAACCAATATAGCAAGTTGTAACAACGTTCTAATACGTCATAAACACGTTAAGCCAAGAGATATAACTTTATTACAAGTTTTAACAAGCGGAAAATAGAGACAGTTACGGTTTGTTTCCAGGGTATCAATCCAGACCAAGCAGGGAGGCTGGGCACTAAGTGCATGTCAGGAAACACACACTGGCCCCCACCCTGGGAGCACGTGGCTAAGAAAGGGATAAGCTGACACAGACAACACCAGAACTGTCCATTACACTACACATCATCCCATCCCCCATCAATGCTTGGCGAGGCTGCAAGCAGAGCACATACGTGACTACCTCTACCCTTGAGGCTCACAGAGCCAAAAAGTCCATGCACTTCCCAGGGTAAGGAACTTGAGAGAAGAGGAACCTCAACAGAAGAGGGCATCTGAACCTCCTCTGGGAAGAGAGCCCTGGTTGAAGTAAGGGGCAATGCTAACAACAATTAGGGAAGAGGAACCATGGCCTCAGTCATAGTGAACAGTAAATCCAAGCACACACACAAAGTGAGGCACTAGATATGCACATGAAACAAAAGAAACAAAGGAATTGCTTCCACATCTGACACTAACTATCCAAAGGTAGGCGAACACTTATCTAGAAAAGATTTTGGACCCAGCAGAACTGTGTGGCACTGGACAGAAAGACACCAGGCGAGTGAATGATTGGGTGTGCAGACTGGAGCTTCTGGTATCCAGGTCTATCATCTGGTAGTGTGTGCTACAAATCAGTCCTTTGAACTGGGTAATGAATGCTTACATAGTTAGAATTAATGTTGTAAATGTGATCCATGCAGTTGCCAGTTTTGGTGCAAATGTACCATTCTGGTGACCTTTCCTTATGGTTACTGTGGTGACCCTAGATACCTAGACCTCCCCCATTACTCTACTGAGTAGACGAGATTCTGGTAATGATGGTCTTAAGGTAGAGGTCAGCAAATACTGAAGATCTGACGAGTACAGTGGCACCTCGATTAACGAGCGCCTCTATCTACGAACATTTCGAGTAACGAGCGAGCCACTAGCAGAACATTTGTCTCTACTAACGAGCTTTTCCTCGATTAACGAGCGTTTCCGCTGGTTCTCGGACATCTTTTACGACAGTTTTGTTGCCGTTTCGCAAGATGAATTTTCCACATGACAAGCTCGGTGCCGGAACGGATTAAACTCGTTAATCGAGGTGCCACTGTATATCAGTGTGTAGTTTAGGAAGATACTGAGGAGACCTTCCCAGAAAGAAACCTACAGTACTGGTATTTTACATAATTTTATTTATGGCCTTAGCAATTTGAAATTAAGGGCAACAAGTCAATAACATAATACGAAAAATTAAAAATATTAAAATAACATACTTCAGATGGCGATTAAGTTCTTCTATATAATTCTTCTGGTCAAGCACTGTGGTCATGTCTGACTGCTCTGGGGAATCATCTGGACTTGTGTCACCTCCTGCATTCCTTAAGTATAGTGAAAAGTCAATTACACCCATCTGGCTGTCCAAGTCTTCTTCCTGGAAACAAAGGAAGTAATGATCATGCAAATATAAGGCATTGAACCTTTAGAGAGAGTACTTTTCTGAGCAGAATTGTTTGGCAGTTCTTATAAACATATAACAATGGGTGTGACAGAATGATTACCTCAAAATAACTTTAACCCTTGCACTGCTCACCTATTTTCGGCAAAAACGTCTTGGTGCAATTGTCAAGGACATATTTTTGTTATTTTTACAAATGTTCGGGTAAATTTAATGTCAAAATGTTTCCAAAGTCAACTATTTCCATTTCAAAACACAAATAGTAATGAAAACATTAAAAAACATTAAAATATAGCCAAATTAAAAAACAAAAAGCACAACTCTCTGAGCACCTAAAGGCGCTTTGCGCAGTGCAGTGGTTAAAATTAAAATGCATCAAAATGACTAGATTGCCATTAGTAAGTAATTTCTGAACAATTTTCACCCTAGTCTGAGTTGTTAGAATTCTTATCATTTCCAAACTATTTCCCATCCAACAATTTAAGTTCTGCTGTATTCATATTTCCTCAACATGCAGAATTTAAATGTGTTAATTATTCATTATAATTTATTAGAAACACAATGCAGGACTAGCTTACAGCCAAGTACTTTACAAACCTTAACACACAAGTTGCAATCAATGACATTTAGTCCTACAAGAAGCCCCATAATGACGATAGCCTCATCTGCAAGCATCAGGGCACCATTTTCATAGAATTCTGTCAGCAAGTCATCCCTTCTTTCGATTAACAGTCGAAAATAGTCGGCAAGCTTCTTCTGCATTAGTGCTAAGCGAAGCCAAGCACGTGCTCTTCCGATATGAGTTCTGCAAGTAAATATTATTTTACAGTATTATATAGTACACAATTATTGCGTGTGTGTGCGTGTGTACATTTTGGATAAAATGGGAGACCTGTAATTTATTTTAAGCTCTTTTTGTTTTAATACATCTTTGGATAGACTGACAAAGAAAGAAAAATAGAACAGAGGTTAACTATTTCAAAATACCCACATGATAAGAATTACATAAAATTCTAAGATTCACATAAAACAGTGTGCTTTAGGCAGGTACATCTTGCATATTAAATCAGTGATTTTTACATCTCCTGTGGGCAGAAGTGGAAGGGTTTACAGAGGCACATAATGAGCTCAGGAACTTAACCCCAAAAGTTAGAGTCTTGCTAAGCTAAGCAAGTTAGTCTTGATGAGCTAGTTATAATACTGAATGCACATCGTCACATCAACAATGGGCTCGAGATTGGCCACAAGTACAGTTCATAAATTAAGCAATTGACTGATGTGGAGAACTAGTGCCACAAATAATATGTTTATCTTGCACAGTGCCCCCCCCCCCACATAAGAAAACACATCCATACCGAGTGACAAACCCTCAAGGCCATGAACTAAGCATCAAAGTGTTAAAGGGCAGCTATGGACCCTCCTCTGGGTACCTCCAGCGACCTGGTGACTATCCATTTATCTTCATATAACTAACTTTTATATGTGCAAACTCAATCTACATGAGTTTTTCTAGGAACACATCCTCTGTGAAAGACTGAGGGCCGACTGTACTCCAACAAGCACAACTAAGAATGGAAAGTCTACCTAAATAAATGTCATAACCTACTTGACTGTGGGAAGATCCCGCACACTGGCAGTGATGTCCTGTGCCTCGTAACTCCACTTTTCAACCATTTGAAACAGATCCCATAATTCCTTCTTTGGTCCCAGGATACCCTGAAATAAGATAAATAAAGAACAATAATTCAAAAGACAAAAAAAAAAATGTTTTTCCTATTTTTGTCTTATTCAAAAGTTTTTTTACATACTGTATTTTGTCCATGACTCCTTCCTTAAATACATTATGAAGACTCACCCTCTTAGGTTTAAGCCCATGGCGTAAAACATGTTCCAAAACAATGAAAAAATGTTGAAGCGGCACGGAATCTGAGTCAAGCTGGCGTCCAAACTTGAGTGATGATTCTATGAGTTCTTTGACCACTAGTTTGCAGATATTTACAAGATTGCTACGCTCAATGCTCACAGGGTCCCGCTCTGAAGACAGAAGAACATATAATGTAAATTTTTAGGATATTATCAAAGACCATAATTTCAAAATGTTAATGACATACACAATACAGTAGTCTAATAGGACAAACACATATATAGTGCATCTTGAATACAGTACAATACTGAAATTTTGTATTGCAATTGTTTATATTCTAATGTAAAGTCCTGTAACAGCTTAATATATACTGAATATAAAACCTTTTATTATTAAAGCCAATAAGCAAATATTAAATTTCATATAGAGCAATTCCCTACATATACTGTATGAGGTCTTGCTGTGTAAATTACAAATAGCCTAAAAATATAATTCATAAAAACATTATAATGATAGAACTTGGAAAAACTCAAGTGTTGAATGTAATGAAGTGCCCTTTTCTGATGGGCACCCAGTAGCTCCCTGAGCTTAAGTTGGGATCCACCAACACCAAGCCTCAGCAAAACATACAAAATCTTTGAGACTCAACCATCACCTAATGGAAGCCAGTACCATAATCTGGCTCATTCAACGAGGCAAGGGAAGCAGGGAATCGAAGATTAACCACAAAAACTATAATAAATGCTCCAGAAAACAAAAGCACCACAAAATGAGTAACTACTTGAAGGTAAACAATGCAAACAATCATCGTCAGACAGTAACTATGCTAATCTTAATACACCCAACCTCCACCAGACAGTAGCCCAGGTCACTGGGGGTGCCATTGAGCCTACAATCTACCTCTGGAGCCACCTATGCCAAATTCCCAACCTACAGGAAAGAAAGGGACGGGGTTGGGAAAGTGAGCTACTGGTAGTCCACCCTTCATTAGCTCCCCACAAGCTTACTCATAACAACCTATTGATAGAGACGACAGATTTTCTGGAAAGGAAAGAAAGATTAGTAAAATAGAAAGGGAAAACTGGGCTTATTCATAGAAGAACATCAGGAAGGAGGGATCGAGGCAGAAGAATGTTAACTATGGGCCAAACATCGAAGTATAAAATATATGTGAAGCCAAGGATATCCAACAAATAAGAAGACCAAAAATCTGTTGAATGATTAGAAGCTCAAGGCCTTCGACATATGCTGGCAAAGAAAGTCACCAAAACAGAAAACTTTAGCATATCATGAAAGTGAGGATACACAAATGTCTGGCTAAACTGACCCACCTTGTGAATAGCATGGTAGAAGTGGGCCTTGGAACTAGGAACTCCAGAAACTGGGTTGACAAACAAGGTCTCAACCAAAGAGCACAAGTATTATGCAAATAAGGCTACAATGTGACCACAAGACAGAGCACATGATACACTCCCCCTGGTTGGACAAACCAATCATAAATGACTAAAAGGCCCCCCTCCAGAAGGCATAATTCTCATGCTACGCTAAGAAAGAAGAAAACGGCAGGAAAAAAACAATCCCATGGTCAAAAGAATATCTCTGCCAACACAGAGAATAAAGTTTCCCAACCCTACAACCAAAAGCAAAATCCAGAAAAATAAGCTACCTTATAAACAAGTCCTCAACCATGGAGTAAATTCAAAAGCGAGGCATAAGACAAGAACTTCCATACATAATTCAAAGATCAGGAAGGCTCCAAAGGAGTGTGAGCTGGTCTATGATGGAAATATACCCAAGATAGTCAGAGAAAGGGTTTACCCCATACTGTACAGTAGTTGGTTACGGAAGTTCTTCAACTCCCCAATTGTCCTCTCATAACTTGATCTGAAAGGCTGTTGCTTGGAAAGCCCACAGGCCCACATTTCCATTATAACTTGATTGATCCAGGACTTCCTGCAGGTTCTTGTCCAATTGTCTCTTGAAAAGCTCCACTTGTGTTCCAGAAATATTGTTAATACAGTATTTGGTGGGAGGATGAAGAGCCATGGTCCTTTGATGTTCAGACAGTATTTTCTAATTGTGCCTCTGGCACCTCTACTCTACACTGGGTCTGTTCTCAAGTTTCCTACCATATCATTTGATCAAGTAAGTTGTTATTTTGTTGAGTATATTTGAGGTTCTGGCATCCCAATATCTTCCATGTATAATACAGTATGTACAGTACCATGTAATTCCTCTCTCTTCTTTCTCGAGAATAAATTTTCAGTGCTTTGAGATGGTCATAATAAATTAGGTGCTGTGCTGTGTCTATGCACGCTGTATATGTTCTGTGAACTCCTCTTACACTATTTTAGAAATCCATTCAGTATTGAAAGGGTGAAGTGAGTACCAAGCTGTATTCAAGGTGAGAAAGCACTAGCGATTTGAAACGGAATAGCAGTGTAGTGGAATCCCTTGATCTGATGGTTCTTATAATCCACCTGTCGTATACCTGCCAATGATTCCAAGGATCAACGTCCCCAAGACAAAATCTTGTCTCTGAACAAGGCCTCTTGATTATTAGTCTGGTCAATCAGTTCGATGTGGCTGCTCGCAGCCTGATATATGAGTTACAGTCTGTTCTGGTATCCTCAGACGGTGTTTATTAAATTCTCTTATGAACACTGCGAGAGGTCGGCCAGTTATGCCCTGTATGTGTACAGGGAGAGTGGTGAAAAGTCTAGGGCTTTTTGACATTGATCGAGTTTTCTCTCAGCATGCCTATTGCCTCTCTTCTTTTCAATGGGAATATTTTGCATATCCTGCCTTGCCTTCTGGTCTCATGGGGGGTTATTTCTGTGTGCAGATTTGGAACCAGTCCTCCTAGTATTTTCCAAGTGTAAATAATTATCCCTAGGGAATACAGATTTAAAATTGTTAAGGAGTTCTTATCTCTTTCCGGGATTGCTTTGATATCCTCTCTAAAGTTAGGTTATCTGACATCATTATTCACAGATCCTATACATGTCATTTTCCTAATACGAGAAGATCTGACTACATCTTGTATCCTGTATTTTTGTTTAAGTTCTTGAATTTTCATATACAGTACAAGTATTGTATTTGGAATTTATCACTATTAAAAATCATGTTATTTTCAATTGCCCAGTGGAAGACTTCACTGACATTTGTTCGTTCAATTTTAGTGTCGTCTATCAAGGTAATTTTCATGCAGATTTTGGTTTTGGCTGCAGATGTCCACTGTGAATGCTGTGTGTTCTGGAAATGCCACAAAGATGTGGTTTGCCTATACATGGAGGCAAATGGGTCTACGGTTGGATGTACGAATGTCTTGCATGGCAAGAGGAAGCTGGCCTCATGCACCGTACGCCCTGTAGTAATTGTACAGCAAGGAGACAAATCATTCAACTTCTCCCCTCCATGCCCCCCCCCCCTCCTCAAATATGAACCATACTGTGGACTAAATCCCATGAATCCAGAAATGAGGCCAGTCATAAAAGTTCAGCTCACAGGGAAAGGGAGCAAATTGGATCCCCATAACCACCGAGACACAATCCAAATGAAGACAGAGAACAGAGCCTTGCAGGAGACAAGACACTCTGAAATGCCATCCAGCCCACTAAACACACTTGCAATCTGGTGTGTGTCCAATGCAAATTCACCACCCATGACCAGTGTGGTGAAAGCTAGAGATGAAGCCCCAGCTAAGTACTACACACCTGTGATTCGCTCAAATGATGAAAGAGGATGCCACAGAAGTAATCCCAAAAACCTGACTAGGATGCAGAATTCACTTCAGGCAAAATGGTCCAAGGTGTTACAAAAGGTCACACACAGGAGAAAGAAGTAGAGTGCTTCAATCACACAGGTGAATATCACACTGTCCAAAAGGTACTCAAGGGAAGCCATCTTGGTATTTAAGATCCAGTCCCAGCCAAGTCAGAACCTGAGATGCCAGCGATGCCAGAACTAGAAAAGAACATGCATTGGTCTGATGAAGACTGTTTTTGCAAAGTTCAGGGGTGTCAAACTTTGATCCTCAGCCAATTCTTGAATGGTAGGTGGATGGGGAACATGTCAATAAGCATCCTGAAGATGCAGTGAAATGGGCCAAGAATCAGATGCAAACACCTGGTAAACCAGAGGCATGGTAGCCTTCCGGAATGTTGGACAAAGAATAAACCCATTAAAACAGGCACGTCCAGGGCACCTTTATGTTTCCAAAACTCTGCCTAATATCAAAGATTCTAGATTATAATTTATAGATTATCTATAAAAATAATAATATTAGAACTAGAAGGGTAGTGGAAGGGGATCTAATAGATTCTCTGAATACTTTTGCTGGCAACAAAAGCTTTACTTTGGAGGATAACTTCACTAGGAAAATGATTGAGTGAATTAAAATTAGATCTCAGTAAATGAATGAATGAAAAGTCCCATAAGCCGCATTCCTTCGGGTATGGAGAGGGTTACGAAGGATGGCATCCAGATGAACACCTCTATTAATAACAACTCCAGTTCCCAGAATATCAGGATTAGAGAAAGAACTCGTGACCATATTTCCTTAGAAGGCATTACTGCAGGTACACCAGCACTTGGGAATAGAGGTAACATGGTCAGGCAGTCAAAAAGGATGAGAGGATTGAACCTAGGATAGCAGCCTCATTAGACATTGAGATGTAAGTCTCATCCTAATTACACACTCAGACCTTGACAAAGCACTCAGGAGAGTGCAAAAGACGGTGTAACTTCCTTACATAGTTTTCACAAATACACTAGTGTGGGTTTTTATCCTATGTTGTTATGTCTGTGAGAAGACATTACCATTACTAACTTTCTAGACTGTTATACTAATACACTGCACCACTGACCTAAGATAGAAAACATCAAAACAATTTTCATGACTGCAGTTTTGTGGTACTTAAGGATTTTTAATATACAAAATACAGTACAGTATTAATTAAGTTAATGTGGAAAAAATTGCATATGTAATATTTTACATTTAAATGGGCTACTACACTTCCTTTAGTACATTAACTTATCTTTAAACTGGTCTCCTGGAATTGTTATTTTGACAGAAACTTCCATATTGAAAAGAAAAGCACATAGATGATGCTTCTGGTTTACTGGTTGAATAATCCCACACTTAAGATTCTGTAACAGGATAATTATAAACTTTTTATAGCACAGCAAGAAATTCATATCGTCTGAAAATGCTGCAAAATGAGAAACACTGTTCTGGTGGGAAACATTAAGCAAAAATACTGAGAACCTGTGGTACAGGTTTAAGAATATAAATTTAACAATTCTTTAAAGAGTAAACCATTATGGAGAGATATAATACATGAAGACCTAGCAGTAAACGTGGTGTCCCTCACCTCAGTGTAGAATATCCTGTTCTCTGTGGCAACAAGATTTTACTCACGATAAAAAATACATAACTTCCTTCAATGTGGTCCCTTAAGACCCAGAAGAAAGGTGGATTTCAACTGTTAAGAATCGTGCTCACTGGGACATTACAGACTTCTGCAACACCAAAGCATCAGCTGCAGCAAATTAATTGTAAGAAGCTGTTGAACGTTAATCAATATGAGATGAGACCAGTGGATGACCAGCCATGCAATCATGCAGGAATGACACGCAGCCTTCTTGTTTCTCAAAATTTTGAAAGATGCAGTAAATACTGTACAATATGCTGGAAAATTGGTACCTTTAGTTAATCAAATTGAAGAGACCATTCACTCAATTTGCAAAAACACTTCATAGCTGGTTTTTAGAGCGAATTTTATATAATGCACTGGAAGTTAAGGTGTATTTAGAACTTAAAGGACCTACATTTTTACCATAAATTAATCTAAACTTTGGTAAGATGACAAACATTGTACTTAAAATTCAATGGGACAGAATATGCATGTATCGATGGTGCCATCATAAGTTAAAATAGAATAGAACCCATTCCTTTAATGCCTAAAATTATAGTGACAAATTTGGCAGAAATAATCCAGCAATGAATATAATGGAATGTCTCTTTCTGGTGGGTCCCTCATATATCCTAGAGCTATGCACTGGTATACCTGTCAAACCTTCAGTGACACACCAGGCTCTATCGATTCACGAGTGCCTACCAGAGACCAATGCTAGGATTTGGTCCACTCAATAGAGAGAATGGGGAAGTCTGTGGATCTACAGTCATCATAGTAACCAAGAGAAAAGACCACCAGAACGGTACAGCACACTGAAAACAACTGTATTAATTGCATTTGTAATGTAGATCCAGTCTATGTAAACAATTGTTACCCGGGCTGAACTAGTGGTTCATACCATTCTCTCACTACACCAGATGGCAGCCTGATGCCTGGGAAGCTGGGTTGTTAACCCTGTCATTCACTCTCCATTCCAACACAATCACTAAACTAGGAAAGGAGGGCAGGGCAGAAACAGGAAGATACCAAGGAACCCTGCATGAAAGAAAAAATTTAATACATTTAATGCTGGCTTTCACACAACAAAAACCCACACAAAGGCCAAGAGGATGCCCCAGTAGCTGTGAGCAACTGCAATAGATTGCACAAAGGACTACTTGGACTTTTAAATTGGAGACAACGCTGCCCACCAGAAAACAAAGCATCTATCACCATAGATGTTACCTAGCAGTAAAATAGGTACCTGGGTGTTAGTCAGCTGTCACAGGCTGCTTCCTGGGGGTGGAGGCCTGGTCGAGGACCGGGCCGCAGGGAAAGCCCCGAAATCATCTCAAGATAACCTCAAGAAGATAGTCACAAGCCGTAAGTCAGAAGATTCAAGGGCAGACATTGAGGGAGTCAAGCTCATGTACAAAAGACCAGTAGAAGCACCTACATGGCCCCAAAGGTGCAGAATAGAAGGCAACTGAAAATGCCTACTGTGGACATCCAAAACCCACTGGACACAGAGCCACAGAAAACTGACAGGAAGCCAACACATCTCAACATGACACAGCAGGGCCAGAATAACCGTTAAGACTTACCAAACCTGATTTAACTATCTGCCAGTCCACTGCATGCACATGGCAGAAATTGCACTAAACCCTCGGAGAAAGAGGGAACGTCTGCCAGCCAGGAATAACCGAGACCCAGAACAAGATGGAGCCAAGATGGAGACATGGATCCAAACCTGAAGTTCGGTCCCGAACCCCAAACAGGAACCGAAACACGTTCACCCTCACTGCAGCTGGTATCAGATGAGACTCGGGAAACCTGTGAGGAGGAGGCAAAAAGACACACCAATCAATACTTGAGAAAACTCACATAGGAGGAACTGCAGAGGTCGCAAGCTCAAACTGTGACACAAGGGCAAGAAAATAACCCTGCAAGGAGCAAAAGACCTGCAGGGCCAGAGACCTGGGACCAATAAGGATCAAAAGGCACTTAGAGGTGTCCAATATCCCTGCCTGAAGTGGCGGCATCAACAGAAGATGGTGACCCCCTCCTCTTAAAACTACAGACAACATAGCGATAAACATGGATGGGGCAACCCCTGGAGAAGAGCACAAAACTTCAAACCTCAACAAGTGACAACACAAAAGCCCAAGACCATGTTGGGTACTGAAATAAGGAAGGGGCAGGGAATCTGGTTGCACCGACCCCAGGTTCTCGGTTTCGTAGTAGAGACCAGCCGAGGTGGTGAGGAATATCAAGCATGATTATGCAAAATTAGCCTCTCCACCTCTTCCTTGAAAAACATTAGGGGCTCAAAATTCAAAACACTCAGGCAGATATATGCTGTACAAGACAAAAAAAATCTATTTTCCATTGCAAAATTTTCCTAATGTGACATGTGAATGAATACCATGACAGCAGGACCAGAAGATGCAGTACACACACCTCTAACCAAACACCCACAAGGAAAAACTCCAGCACCTACTGGGGTAAACTGAGGACAAGCACTGAGTGCCGAGCGTGTTTCATGAAACATACTTTGACCCCAAAATGGGAGTACTGTACTGTATTTGACAAACACCAATCACATCCATCATCCTACATAACAGTGCATCCCCCTTAACACAGCTCAAGTGCATCTCAGCAGATGCTCATTAATTTATTAAACCTGGTGTAGAAATGAGGATTTGACAATTATACCAGTATATACTGGTAGTTCAAGAAGATAACAGGGGGAATCCTCCCAGAAACGTTTATCTACAGTATCCTGACCATGATGCAAAATTACAAGTGAAAATAACCAATTTTTTTTTTTTTTAGTTGCAATTGAATTTGTACTCCTGGGCTTTTACAATACATTTACAATACAACTTATCTTATGAACAGTAATTTGGGTCTAATTCATGTGTGTGGTATTCAGATCTGCCTTTTCCAGGACAGCCTGGGTTGTGCATGTTTCAAATGTGATTATTGATTTTTAACAGCTCTACCCCATTGCAATTCTTTGCAGAGAGTTCTTACTACAGTAATACAGACTAGATAAGTTTCAATACCAACTGGAAGACCAAGAAAGGAATCCAAGAGCCAAAATATCTCGGGAAATAAACATTATGATGTGAAGTACAGGGTGCTGTAATTAGTAGAGGGAGCCCGAGTATAGCAGTCAAGAGGTAATGAGCAGGAGCAGAGTTTGTAAGGTGAAGGCAGAGCTTACTAATCAGTGACTATGGAGGAGTGAAGTCTAGCTCTTTATGTCCTGCCTCCTACACTCTTTTATTTGACAATTTTTTTTCCATTTCTTGATGTTCAAGTTGTGTATTGTATTTGTTCCTAAAATTGTAGAGGGAAGTGGCTTTAAAAACTTCTTTCAATTCATACCATCTATTGACCATCTGTATAGGGTATGAGAAATTTTCTAACAGCTGCGTTAACTCAGCTTCCACCAAAATCCTCCAACAGACTTCCTATTCCCAACATAAACATACCCATACCTGTATACTGTACTTTCAGAGGCCAACATCAATTTCTATCATTACAAATATAAGCATCCATAGCGTTTCAGGCAAGTCCTTAATCCTAATTTTCCCTAGAATACAACCCGCCAAATCGTTTAACAACCAGGTACCCATTCACTGCTGGGTGAACAGAGGCTGCAGTTAAGGATTGGTGTCAAGCAAATCCTCCACAGCCAAGATACAAACTCAAGGCAAAGCACTCGCAAAAAGCCAGGAGTGTGTGTTACCTCTTTGCCATGGGGACTACTAATGAAATTAGTAGCAATGCTTATTTATTTTCAAGATATTACTCAAGGTCTTCCTATCTCTATCCACTCCTCACCGATGAGTTAAAATGGCATTAAAATCTGTACCATGATAGTATTAACCATGTATCCCATGAACATCACAAATACTGTAAAAATAAACTAGTTTTCATAAAACCATATGGTACTATATCCCTTCCAGGAGTATCTAATAATTTGCAAGTACATCATTATCACTAAAAATTAAAAGGATAAGATATAAATTTACTATACAATGAGATACAATAATTGGACAGTGGTGGTCTTATCTGCCACCATATTATATACTTCATAACACAATGTAGTTCAACAGCTTAAGTGACTTTCTCATTGCCTACACAAATAATTAATATTTAACAAAGTTGCACAAAAATATATTTGAATGGGAAAATCAACATGAATAAATGAAAACAAAAAAGTAAATTATGAATCCTTATTGCAGTCTTAGACAACTACTGAGAAAATGGAGGAAGTGAAATGCAAGCAGCCATTTTCTTAAAACTTGTGGCCCAATGAATTTCTACAGCATAAATATGAGTGTCTACTCTCCTATTCAAATGATTATCATCAAAAGTTGGTTAAATGTGTATCTAAATGGGTAAATAAACATGAATAAATAGTCTATATGAAATGAACAAATCCACAAGGGCCGTGACGAGGATTGTCACGGCCCTTGTGGATTTGTTCATTTGATGCATCACGCTATTGTGATTTCTGTGTGTAGTCTATATCAATGCAAGGGTAATGATAATATGAAGCTGACCCTCTTCCAGATACACCAAGATATAATAAGTTGTATTGTAAATGTGTAACATTGATAAAGTCATGATAGGTCCCCCCTTTCTGGCAATTCATTGAATTTCAAAAGGCTATTTTATAAGGTTATATATATTTAATATAGTACTGCACATAAAATATATTATTCCTCTTTGGCAGAACATCGATCACTCAGAAAACAAGTCATGCACATAGGATGATGAAACTTACTTTTCTGATAACATTTATAGTAAGCTTCCACCAAACCTTATGGCACCTCATGTATTCACAAATTTCAACACATAATTCACAAGTTTCTGACTACAGTAACATCAAAACTTGCTAAAACTGGAAGTCGTCCAATACACTGACACTTTCAAGCTCATTTATAAAGAATTCCTTAGCCATTATAAAATATATCCAATGAATTTTTCTACTGTGAGCCTACAACCTAAAAGGGAAAACTCTTTGGAAGAGTTAGTTTCCCACTCATAAAAAACTTATTTCTACAGTGCTAAGCTAATGCAGAAACTACTATACTGTAATACCTCTTGAGTGTTATAATAGTTGTGTGCAAGACTTTCAATAAACAAACATTTTAAAGGACACCACCAATACAAGCAGGTATTCTATTAGTGTAACAGAGAGGTATTCCAATAAAACTATAGTTTACAAAATGTGACAACCATTGCTGGATACTACACACAGTTGTCTTTTTTTTTAATACAGTACTATAAACAGTATTTGGGAGGGTATGTACTCGTAGAAATAATGGCAAAATGTATATACAGTATTTAAATATTCTCTGATGTACCCCTTGCCAGTTCCAATTTTCTACAAATGATAATTGCATTAACATATTTACTACCTGTATATATATTTTCCTTGAAGACTTTATTTACATAAATAATTTAAACTCTGAAAAATAATTTAAATGGTTGCATAGAAAATAATGTAATCAAGTTAAGAAAGTACCAAGTGCAGAGCAAGGACCTCAATTTATTCAACGTTTCACCACTGGTGCTTCTTCAGAAATAGCCGGGAATGAGTAAATGGTAGGTTTTGTTCAGCACCAACAATGATGTCAATAGGACACAACCACATATCTAACGAACAGTGACTTATCACTAAACGAGCTTGTCACCAAACAACATGTCGAGTAAGCCGATTAGGTAATGCAAAGAATCTCCTATTCTAATTGAATTTTGTTTGTTTGAATGAAAGTGGATCTTATACATTGCTTCATAACCTATTTATGCTTCACTATGTGGTTTAACTTGCTTAAAAGTTGATGCATGACCTGTATCTTATCTGCTCCTGACAAGTGCATTCTTCACATCAGAGGATCTAATATCCTACTTATATTATTGCATTAACTATGGTGGATACAATATATATACATTAATGATTCCACCCTACTCTATCTTCGCTCCTTTTCCTTTACTATGATATTAGTTCATTAAAAGTAACTAGCTCAATCACAGTCAGTAGCTTTTTAAAGAAATCAGAACAGGAACAAAGCCAGACTGAAGTAGAAGCAGGAATATCTTCTACAGTTACTGTGACAATGTTCATCCAATAAGATGTTCTGCTCCACCAGCACACAGCTGACTGGCACTAAGGTACACTATAGGGAACAACAATTGATCAAACTAGCATGAATAATGAAATAAGAAAAGCTAAATAATGAAGAGTATATAGCTGGGGAGCCAAAGACATACTAAAGTTCTTTCAAGCCGAGTCATTGCATTGAAAAATGAGACCAATCAGACAACTGATGACAAAGAAATGAGTGACATTTTAAATAAGTACAGTACCTTGTCTCTGTATTTACTGTACTATATTTGCTAGAGATGGACTTTATATTTTTCATATGGATGAATAATTCTATGTAGTTGATGAAGTGAACTTGGTTAGTCTAGATGTTAACAGGAAGGTAATTATTAAACAAATTGAAAAACCAAAGCCCAACCAGTCCCAAGGACCAGATGAAATACTTTCCAGGATATTTAGGTCCCTGCTCTGTATCTGTGTTTCCTTTAAAATTATAAAATTTATAATCATTATTTAATATTAAAAACAAAATCTGTATTAGACTGCTCATTTTTGTTTGTAAAGTTAATGCTTTTGAAAATGGCAAATTACAAGGCTAAAATGAAAAGCAAGGTCATTAACTTATATGAGTTGTGAAGATTTTCCTGTAATACTGTACTGTACTCCAACTTTAAAAAAAATAAAGGATGACTTGTTTTGACTTATGACTTGTTACACTAAAAAGAGTACAGTATTAAGGGGAAATTAAAAAACACACTATATGGTATCCAGCAATGATGACGTAGCAACGTAAAGAAGAAAGCGTGCGGACGGACCACAGGTGAGCGGCACATAGGGCGCGAAGAGCCCTGGTGGGAGGCCGGGAAGCACGCTGAGAGCACCGCCCATAGCTCCACCCTCGCTGCCTAAGCTGGAAGCAGGTGGGGGGCTCTCTGGAGAGTAAGGGCCTTCTGGGGCTGAATCAGGTGGGTTCAACATCAGTTGCTCAGATAAGGGTAGAATGTGCAGGGAGGAGCCAGATGGGATGTGAGTGTAGGCACCTGAGGGTGGGGGCGACCCTGGTGATGTGGAAGCTGACCTCTCCACCCTGGCGACTCCTATGCTGGTACCACCTTCTGCAAGCTCCTTGAGACAAAGCCAATCACCATCCACAGAAACCCGAAAATTACACAGGTAGATGGTGTCCTCAGCCCCGGCCATCTCAATTAGCACCATCTTATGTGCCCACCATCAGTTATTGCCATACACAATAATAACTGTCAAGCACAATTAGCTGCATGCTGATAACACTATTGTTCCCACATAACAAAGTACACCTGTTTGACCAAGGAATAAAAGCAAGATTAGCTTACAAGCCACAAATAATAAAGTAAATATAAATAAAGTAAATGTTATACCAATACAGTACTGTATTACACAATACCATTGCAGTGCAACAGTCAATATGATGCCTTTCAAAAACACTAATGTTAATGCAGTAATATGCTGCAACACACTGTTATTGTTACTGTCATTGCTAAAATGTCTTTATAAACTACATAATCCAGGGCATGAAGATTATCATTGATACCAATGGTAATAAAGACCTCGATGTTTCAATCCACTGGAAATGTATAAAATACTTGTGATACAAAATAAGAAAGACAGAATGCCACAAGCATAGCAATATTACTGTAATTACAGTGATGTAGTCACAAACAGATAATCACATAATATATAGACAGTACTAGTATACAGTATATATGTTGCGCAGAACACAACTCTGGTTATCAGTTGTCTGGACCGACACCCAGAGCACAACTCCATAGTCTCCCGAGACTGATGGATGCCCACTACTACATGCTCACCCTAATGACATTCAATATACCGGTACTCCAAATTTCTCTGGAAACAATTACTGGTCTTTGAATCAGTACAAGTGTTGTGACATACAAAAAAATCATTTGATACAGAGAGCATCCTGTTATGCCATAATTAGATTAAGTTTGGAACTTCACTTCACATGGCAAAGTGCATCTCACACTTGCAATTCAGACTTTATAATGAATCTTAAGTTAAACAAAATTTAACCCTCTAAGTGCAGTTATCAAAAAATTGCCACCATGATTGTGAGCCAAAAATTAGAGAATTATTTAACTTGAATTGACACAAAATCCTATATCTACCCAAATTTGATAGAAGACCAGAGTTGAAGTCAGTCTAACTCCGAAGTATTTTGTGGCCTCCATGATTGCTGGAAGTCACCAATGAGCTATTGGAACTAAATAGGCAAATCCAGTATTCAAACATTGACAGATAGAAGATCTGGAGAAAAACAATATAATATCAGACTGTCAGTTTGGTTTTCGATCTAGAAGATCCTGTGTAACGAATTTACTCAGTTTCTATAACCGAGCCACAGAGATTTTACAGGAAAGAGATGGTTGGGTTAACTGCATCTATCTGGACTTAAAAAAAAAAAAAAAAAAAAAAAGGCTTTCGACAGAGTTCCACATAAGAGGTTGTTCTGGAAACAGGTACGTATTGGAGGGGTGACAGGTAAGCTTCTAACATGGATGAAAAATTTTCTGATAGAAAAATTAGGGCAGTAACCAGAGGAAGTCTATCGGACTGAAGAAATGTCACAAGTGGAGTACTACAGGGTTCAGTTCTTGCACCAGTAATGTTTATTGTCTACATAAACAATCTACCAGATCGAATACAGAATTATATGAACATGTTTGCTGATGATGCTAAGATAATAGGAAGGATAAGAAACTTAGATGATTGTAATGCCCTTCAAGAAGACCTGGACAAAGTACTGTATATGGAGCACCTCTCGGCAAATGGAATTTAATGGGCATAAATGCCATGTTTTGGAATGTTGAATAGGAGAGCATAGACCCCACACAACCTACAAATTATGTGAGAAATCTTTTAAAAAATTCTGATAAAGAAAGAGATCTTGGAGTGGTTCTAGATAGAAACGTGGAACTTCAAGAAGAGGAGGTCATAGATTTAAACTAACTAAACAAAGCTGCCGAAGAAATATAAAAAAATTCACTTTCGCAAACAGAGTGGTAGATGGTTGGAATATGTTAGGTGAGAATGTGGTAGAGGACAAAACCGTCAGTAATTTCAAAGCGTTATATGACAGTGCTGGGAAGATGGGACACTACGAGCATAGCTCTCATCCTGTAACTACACTTAGGTAATTACAAAAAGTAAATCATCATAACAGAACTACACAAACACTCAACATATAACGATCGTAGCACTCTAGTTAACCATTGGCGTGCTGCTACTGTGTAAGGTGCTGGGAGGCCCCATCCAAACCACAGTACTGTACGCTTCTTACTAATAGGGACAATAGAGATGCCAGATATCAGGTCAATTCATGTAAGTACTCATGCATACTAGAAACTTTAAAAATACTTTACAATATTTATGATAAATTAAGGAGACACACCTCACATAAGGACACAAGTAAATTAACACATTGTACTCAACTATGTAGTCATGCACTGCAGAGGAAAACAAAAAAGGGAGAATGAGAAAATACACAATGAAATCACAATAATGTGATATATTCATGTGCAAAAAAGGTAACCGAGAAAATTTGAGAATTTTTAGCTGGACACGGAAATGTATTTTTAGCTATTACATGAAATCATGGCGTACGTCACATGAATATGCATGTGAACAGGTTGATTTCAGTACAATTTGAGTACAGTATATAGATAAACCCTGGTTTAACAAGTGATGAGGTTCGCCTTAAATCAGATGTAAGAAAATACAGAATGAATGCAAGGGGAAAACAGAAGAAAATGGAATCGAGTTGATTGGAAAGAAATTATTATAACTAGAAATAAGGCAGAGGGGGCAGAGGGACAATTTGCAAATGGTAATACCACTAAAGGCAATATATATACTGTACCTTACAATCCAGTATATATAAATCTCACAATATTCATCTAACCTTTGGGTTAGGTTTATAATCCCAGACTGATTTCTCAACATGAAGAATGAAACCAGATGAAATTGTGCTCTATGTTCCAAGAGAACCAAAATGTTTACCCAAAAAGGGCGAAACATTATCCCTTCTAATGGTTAGAGGGGGTAATCGGCTGAAGGGTGGATATCTATTCATATTTATCACCAAAAGCTCACATAAACAGGATCACATCAGTGGCATATTCAATTTAGGTAGATAATTTTGACAATCTTCAGGAACCTCAACAAAGAATCATTTAGAAAACTGCAAACCATATATGTGACTCTTAATACTGAAGTATACAGTGTCAGTTTGGAACTTTCACCTTTTCAAGCACATTCAAAAGAGCATCTAAGAGATCTGCCAATGCACTAGCATGATCAGTGAGATAATGGACCCGAGGTAAGAGAACAGGTTGAAAGATTTCAGTCTCGTATAGCTAGCAAAATTAACACAAAAGTAACAAGGTCACAACATGCAAGATACTTATAGGTATTGAAAAGCTGTATAGACACTGTGGAAAAGAATGGAACCAGGAACAATGTCTAAGACATACAAAACAGCTTCTCCAGTATGAGGAGAGTAAGTGAATGTAGTGCATAAGAGGAAGTAGTGGAGGTAAACTGCATACATAAATTAAACTTGGCCATTATGTACAAATATATAATAATATATAATAAATATATACATAATAAATACATATAAGCTTTTTAGAATAAACAACATTTTAATTCACACGTATAAGAAATGCATGGTTTCACGCATGGTTTCACGTATAAGAAATGCATGGTTTCCTACACAATTAAATTTTACTGGATTTTTTTTTAACTGAATCAAGTAAAATATTATTCTTAAGTCCAACTGATGTCTTGAAAGACATATTCTTTAGTTCTCTGGTGTAGTTAATATGAGGAACCAAAGGTCCTTATTGCACAAATCTTGCAGGATGCAACATGCTCCAGACAGGCACACCTCCTTTAAGGAAATTGCAGTGTCATTCCAACTGTGACATACTGCCTACGAGCAAACCATATTTTCAATCTCAATTTCTATTGCGAGCCTTTACGATTTAATACGTTTAATAGTCACGCAATGGACTTGAATGTTTGGTTTTAACCAGCCATAAACATCTATTAGTATATGTTGGTTTAGGTTGCCACATGTCGGGCGTAGTATGTTTACATATGGTCCCATCACTCCACGCACAAACACACCCAAATTCTCACAATTCAAACGCTTATTTCCCGAGAATATCTGCTCATGGAGCACATTAAATGACTTAGTTTTCAAATTCAGTGATAACTAGTGTGGTAAGAGTGTGCGCAAGGCCCAAATACCGTTCAGTTAGGAGCCGCGCGAGTCACTGTTCCCATGTCGGCTATCACCAAAGGCTATTGAGGGGAAGGGTGGCGCTGCGCCTGCGTTAACTACTACTACGATTCCCACCTACAGGGGGATTCCCACGCCCTCATCTCCTTAACACAAGTGGCATACATTCCCAAGAAGATTATGAGACAGCACAATATAACCAAAATATATGACATTTATTTTCTTGTCATAGATCCCTCATGTTGCACAAGGTGGAAATATTTGTATCGGTACTACAAATATTTTTCCAAGTATTAAATGCGACGAAAAAAATTCAACTATGGCAAAAACACATTAGGAGGGCCATAAATAGGTTTAAGACATAAGGGTTGTGAACGTAATAACTGCGCAAATGTTGAACAGGCAGAGCGTAAGGGTAGGGTGGGGCTGATCAATAGTCTGGCCTCCCACTCTCCCCTTCACAGCTCCACATACACCACACTCCCTTCACACACACTCGCTTTACCACCTCCTCTCAGACATTATATACGAAAGAAAATGGCTATGTACTATAAGTCAATTCACGTGCACAGTTCTATTGCGTGTTACTAAGAAAGGCATCGAGTAAGGATAACAAATATTGATCACAAATACAAATATTGATTAAAACTGTAATGGACTATCACACGTAAGACAGACTATTGCGAAGCTACTCCCTGGGTGCATAACAATACAATAACATTAAATGTATTTTTCCATCTTACAGGAAAGTCAATAATATAAGTGATATGTTTACTAAATATTTTTCGGTAAAAAGGTATTAACACTGCCTACGTGAATGTCTTTGTACTATAAGGGTTTAAATTAAACCCATCCCTGGAGGGCGCGGGTATCTTATTATATTCCTTGATCCCTCCCATGCCTATGTTCACATGCCTCCATGTACAACACCAAAGACCACAGTCCTTTGGTAAATACTGTCATCTATAGCTATAAAAGGGTCTCGAGAGTACAGTCGGATTCGTTCCCGACGCACAATCGAGAATTCTGGGTTCGAATCCCAGACCAGACAAATGGTTGGACATATTTCCTTTCACCTAATGCTCCCGTTCACCTAGAAATAAGTGGTACACAGGAGTTAGTCAGCTTGTTGTGGGGTTCCATCCTGGGCGGGGGACCTTGATATAAGAATGTAAGAACTCTTGTATATATAAATAAAAAAATAAAAATAATAAGCCTAACGTGTATGAGTACAGTCTAGCTTCCTGTCCCCCGACAATGAATTATTATTAATTATAAACCAGAATGTCTGTCTGTCAGTCCAAGGATGAAGGCTAGCCTCATCAAACTTTCCAAGATGACACATGGAGGTTAGTATGAGTGGATTACAGGGCAGTTGGTGCCGGCTCCAGTGCCACCGATCAAGAAATATCAAAATGAAGTTTGAAACCAGGGATGTTTTCCCATAGAATTTTTAGCACTGCTTTCAGTGTTTTAAATATTATTATTATTTTTGAGACAGAGACCTGGGTACCCTGCGTATCTTTTTAAGATGTTTGTCCAAAGTTGGAGGCCTGATCAAACTTTGTATGGTCATTTGTGGCTGTATAGGGAGTGTCAAAGGGAATTGGGGTTGACCTCTATGTTCTCCCCCTTGAATGGAAATCAGTTTTATTCCCTTCGTAAAGTCCATTGAGATCAGCATTCATTTATATATTTGTGTATTCAGATCTTGCCATGCAAAACGAATGCACAGGTGATAGACTTACATATTGTTCACATACTTTTGGCTACAGATAGTGTAGATAGTGTGTAGTGAAAATGATTACTGTAATAGGGGGATATGGGGGAGAGTATGTGTGAGTGGAGACGAGTGAGGATGTGTGTACGTGGAGATGGGTATGGGGTAAAGATGTTTACAGTGATAAAAACAGTGTGTTGTCGAAGTTGTTACAGTGATGTGATGAGACAGGAAAGGAGTGATGGGGAGAGTGTGGGGTAGATCATAGATCATAATGGTGCATGTGGTTGGATACTAGGAGGGTGTGAGTGGGGGAGATAGGATGTATTTGGGAGGAGATGAGGAGGTTGTTTGTGGGGGAGATGGTGTGGGTGTGTTTGTGGGAAAACAGTGTGTGTGTATAAGGGGGGAATGCGACAGGTAGGGTGTGTTTGGGGGAGACAGATGGAATGTGTGAGCAAAGCTGGAATGGTGAATAGGTTTTTGCAATGTGTGTAGAGTATGTGTCGAGAAAATGGTTACAGTAATGTGACGAGAGAGGAAGGTATGTTGTGGGGTTTATTGGAGAGGGTGTATGTTTGGGGGAAACCTAGCAGGTGTGTGTGTGTGGGCAGACATGGATACTGTGTGTGGGGGAGATGAGGAGTGTTTGTGGGGGGTAGATGTGGAGGGTGTGGGGAGGATACAGGGTGTACTCACCTATTTGTGCTTGCAGGATCGAGCATTGACTCTTGGATCCCGCCTTTCCAGCTATCGGTTGTTTACAGCAATGACTCCTGTCCCATTTCCCTATCATACCTAGTTTTAAAAGTATGAATAGTATTTGCTTCCACAACCTGTTCCCCAAGTGCATTCCATTTTTCCACTACTCTCACGCTAAAAGAAAACTTCCTAACATCTCTGTGACTCATCTGAGTTTCCAGTTTCCACCCATGTCCCCTCGTTCTGTTATTATTGTGTGTGTGTGTGTGTGTGTGTGTGTGTGTGTGTGTGTGTGTGTGTGTGTGTGTGTGTGTGTGTGTGTGTGTGTGTACCTGGAGAGGGTTCTGGGAGTTCTACTCCCCAAGCCCAGCCTGAGGCCAGGCTCGACTTATGATAACTTGACCCAACAGGATGTTGCTTGGGGCGGTCCGCAGTTGTGTTTAGGGGGAGATGGGATGGGTGTGTGGGGAGACAGGAGAGTATGTGTGGGATAGGGGACGACAGGGAGGGTGTACATGGGAGAAGATAGGGAGAGCGTGTGCGGGGGTGATGAAGATTGTGTGTGGAAAGATATTCACACTTTATTTCACTTTAGCAATGGGTTCTCAATATTACTGCCATACCAACAATATACAGTATAACAAACCCCATGATGCAGCACGCTTGGCCCAACCATGGCCACACTAAGCCCACGATGGCCCACATTTAACACACTAATTACCCTAGCCACGTGCTATAATTCGCACTACAACACTGCACTTTGTGTTGGATCCCAATTATTTATTAATACTGTCATGCTTCTTAGACGTCTCTCCTTGCAGGAATTTGTAAAGATATCAAACCCTATGTGCCCCACAATGGCCTAGTCCCTGTAATTAACTTTGAATCCTCTGACCTGGTTTCACCTGACCTATCCTTCCCAACTGTAATAAACACTTTTGTCACCACTAACCTGACGTCTACCAATCCTCTACCATTTCCCCACTAACTTAACCAGTAACACACTCCCTTGAACTCTCAGTGTTCCAAAACCTGTTTTTGCTGCCACCAAATTTGTTGTGATGCCCTGCCAGGTTTTATAATTTACATTATACAGTATAAGACTATCATTGGTGAGGTGGTCACAGTACTGTAATTACCTAAGTGTAATTGCCAAAGTGTATTTACAGGATAAGAGTTTTACGCTCGTGGTGTCCTGTCTACCCAGCACTCTTTGTCATATAACGCTTTGAAGCTACTGACAGTTTTGTACATTTAGTGTGTACATTTAGGGGTGATCCTGAGTGACATGGGTTCGAATCCTGGTTGGATCATTCAGAGTTCTTAGTGATTATACAGTATATATATATATATATATATATTTGTGTGTATATTGGCAGCAGGTTTTAATTTAGACATGTTTCATTGAATATCACTTTATATTCCATGTTGATTATTTTCTTGTATAGGGCTTCTTTTCCTCTGACTAGTGCTCCTACATCTTGGTTTAATTGTAAAAGAATTTTTCTAAATGCCATATTTGTTCAAGGTTGACTAAAAGAACAAAAATTAACTGTATAATGTATTATACCTATTATAATATACTCAACATTTTGAATCTACAAGGTTCATTCTCAACTGAGGAGACAGACTAATTGATTGATGAAGATTAAGCCAGCCAAGAGATGGCACAGTTTTGAGTAGCCTGTAAGAGGAGACAGTAGGAAACATCTGATTTATAGCACTGGGAGGTCAGGTATATACAAAATTAAGTTCCGAGAAAGGCAAAAAGAGGTAAAATGAGGTGATGAGTCAATAAACTAAGCATTTAAAGGTAAGTTAGGTGATTAGAACTCAGGTGACTGTAGTTGGCCAGGCATTTTGGGACATGCCAAAATGCCAGCTACCCAATGTCATTGTTACCATGTTTGCATTCCGGTCTTGATCTCACTCTCATGATGTGTAGTGAACTATCAAACATTAGTGACTCAAATACTGGACCTATTCAACCCCTATGCCCTTATCAGTCCCCATGGCATAATGGGAACCCGCCAAACACACACCAAAACTACGACATTGTTACAACGTTTGAACAAGTTTTAACACCTCCTAACCAGTTACAACAACCAATATAGCAAGTTGTAACAATGTTCTAATATGTCATAAACACGTTAAGCCAAGATGTAACAACTTTATTACAAGTTGTAACACGCGGAAAATAGAGACAGTTTCAGTTTGTGTTTCCAGGGAACACACTCAGGTGACCGTAGTTGGCCAGGCATTTTGGGACATGCCAAAATGCCAGCTACCCAACGTCATTGTAACCATGTTTGCATTCCGGTCTTGATCTCACTCTCATGATGTGTAGTGAACTATCACACGTTAGTGACTCAAATACTGGAACTATTCAACCCCTATGCCCTTATCAGTCCTGTGACGATAATCTCTTTCAAGAGAGATTGAGCCTGCTCTTCCCTACAAAGTACGTAACAACAAAAGATAATATAGAAGATACGTCCAGCAAGTATCTCCAAAACGTTTTGCAAAGAGAGCAAAACGTATCCAGCACACCGGCACACCTGCTAGCTACCGCCACCGTAAACCGGCAAACTGCTTGTCCATTGCCTGCCTGTCGTTGATTGGGTGGTGTCTCGTCGCACCTGCCCTCCGCCCTCCGCCACAAGTTGATGTCTGGGCTGCAGTGGCCCAGTATTGTCTGAATATCTCAGTGCTCCTTGCAGTTGACATCTCTCGCTGGTAGACTAAGCCTTGGCTTTCGTGTACTAAGGGAGGTGGCAGCTCGAAGCCAATATTCCAGCTCCATTCATATTTATTTTGCTATCACTGTAACTCACTTGTCTTAACGTAACTTTTCATTTGCCAGTGATTATTCATATTATTTTGTTTGTTGACTTGTCTTTTATATTTTATGCTGAACTTTATTCATGTCTTGTTTTTCTAAAGTAATTAAAATTTCATTGTTAAATTTACTTGTGTTTTGTGTGTCTTCCCATTACCTTACCACAGACGAAAGTTCCAGCTTTTCTCTTTTTTTTTCTCTAATGTGACGAGGCCCTGCCCCTAGCTTTTGAAACAGCCGAACACCAACGCTTTACCGTCACAGTCCCCATGGCATAGTGGCACAGTAACACACTCGTCTCACACTTCACAAGCGATTTGGCCTGGGTTTATATCCTGGCAAGGGAGGATTGACTAGGTGCCAATACTTAACTGTACACCTTTGTTCAACCAGCATTGAACGGATACCTGGTTGTTAAACGATTTGGCAGGTCATATTCCAGGGAAAATTAAGAGTAAGGACCTGCCTAAAATGCTCTACATGTTAGTGGCTTTAAAAGAATTTAAGAACTTTTGTACAGTATATATAAAAAAAAATAAGGGGAGGTTAAGAGCCAAGCAGAACATTTTTTTAATTATTTATATATACAAAAGTTCTTACATTCTTGTACAGCCACTAGCACACATAGCGTTTCGGGCAACATAAGGTAAGAAACCAAGAGGGAGCGGAGGTAAGAAGGCAAGAAGAAGGAAAAGTGAAGAGCCAAGAGGGAGGAGAGGCAAAGAGCCAGGAGAAAGAGAAGGCAAAGAGCCAAGAGGGAGGAGAGGTAAAGAGCCAAATAGAAGGGGAGGTAAAGAGCCAAGTAGAAGGGGTGGTAAGGAGCCAAGAGGAAGGGAAAGTGAAGAGCCAAGTAGAAGGGGTGGTAAGGAGCTAAGAGGGAGAGAAAGTGAAGAGCCAAGAGAGAGAGGAAAAGTGAAGAGCAAAGAGAAAGGGGAGGTAAGGCATCAAGAGTAAGGGTAAATGAAAAGCCAAGAGGGAAGGGGAAGGTTAAGAGCCAAGAGGGAAGGGGAAGGTTAAGAGCCAAGAGGGAAGGGGAAGGTTAAGAGCCAACAGGGAGGTGAGGTGAGGAGCCAACAGGGAGGTGAGGTGAGGAGCCAACAGGGAGGTGAGGTGAGGAGCCAACAGGGAGGTGAGGTGAGGAGCCAACAGGAGAGACGAGGATCCATGCGGAAGAGATGAGGATTCATGAGGAAGAGATGAGGATTCATAAGAGAGTGGAGGTCAAGAGTTTTACCTTAACTTACCTAAAGGGGGAGGGGATGACTGTTAAATGTACAAAAATATTTTGTAGCGTTCCATTAATGTAAATAATTTTCTTGTGTCCAGAAACTGGCAACTTTGTCTTAAGTTTCATAGTTATGAAATACATATTGATTTTTGCTTGAAATGAGTTGGAATGGAGTAGCATGACCTGACACTGGCTACCCAGTAGGTGTATGGTCAAATTATATACTGTACAGGTTTTTTGCATATACAAGAGTTTTTTCAACTTTATAGGTTTAAGCATGGTTATGTTACGTTTGGTTTGGTTACATTTGTTAAGGTTAGGATCGGTTAAGTTAGCTAAGTTTTATAATCTGGTTGCAAGATGATTTATATACGAAATCATGTGATTCCACCCCTTTTAATATTACTTCAGGCGATCTGGAAAAAAGTGAATTTATAGAAGTTCATGTACTTACTTTTCCAGGTCTTCTTTTGAGAAACTGGTGTTTTGTCCGACATATATGTTTGCCATTGCCCATTATGTACTGACACTGGGGTCTTTGATCCTTCGCTTTCAGCATCAATATCTTGATGAGGGGGAGTGTCCCTGTTTATGTTTACATTTACAGATGAGGCAGCCATGATCACTGGCTGACCCGGCAGAAAACGGGAAACAAATCTCTTCCCACGTAAAATATATAGATAAATATTTGCAAATTATTCCATATTTTGCAAGTAAAAAGTAACAAAATGGTTTCAAATATATTTGGAGGCCTATTTATATAATTATATTATAGCAATTTGCTCTTTTTAAGGATGCAGGACTGAACTCACCAACTCTGCCAGAGATGGTTAGGCGTTGCAGCTGGTGAGCAGCAGTATGTGACATCACAGTTGAGGGGACTGTGATTGGCTAACATAGTCATGTTTACAAGTGGCAGGAGTTGCTGGTTGGCTGTAAGGCGTCGTGTTTACACCTCTGCTCTCACTCCAGTGCTGCCAGATTGGGCTACAAATAGCGAATTGGGCTACTTTTGGGAGCCCCGCGCTCCCAAATTTTTAATTTCGCTACTTGCTACTTTCTGGGCTAATTTAAAAGCAAGATATGCTAATTTGGGCTATTAATGTTAAGAATGTACGATTGCGAGTTACATGAAAATAACTAAGCTATAAATAATTGTAATTAATAATAATTGTAAATATTAATTAATACTATATAATATTATTTAATAAATTAGTCCCAATTCAATGCAGAGTTTTCTTCCAAGCACAGAAACTTGTATATATAAATACAAGATAATAGATAGATCGATAAATAAATAGACAACTTTCAAATATTGCACCAAGTAATGGCGAGAGGAAAAAACTAGACAGTATACATTACATTTGAAATTAATAATGGATGAAGGTAATAAATTGGTCTATGTTTGTATGTATACCAGACAAAGTCCATTTAATGGCAGAATTTAACCATTTTGTGTAAAAACTTTTATATCTCTTATTATTAATTATAACAGTAATCGAAAAAAGTCATAGTTCGTATATACAAGAGATGAAACAGAGAGCCATGAGCTAGAGCGATGTGTTGAGTCCATAAAGAAGCCAAGCTTCTAGAAATACCTTCCTGTGATTGGCTGTTGCGGGGAATACCAACACTCTTTTATGAATAAAATTTTAACTAAGAAATAGGTCCTTGTGCACAACAACAAGGTTGTTGTGAAAAATAACAACAATTTCTGTTTTGCACCTGACAGAAATCTTCATCTAACTGAATAATTTACTCGAATAAGAGGGCAGAGCAGTGTATCATTATTTGTGTCAAGGCAACCCCCAATAATAACGTCACAAGTCAGGTAGCCAGCCCATGTTTCTGTAACACTCGTTACATTCTGCAGTATTTAATTATCACTACATTAATATTTTTAAATACTTAACATTTCACTTTTTAGTTAGATTAAAGTTGAAGCAGAATGTCATAAGCAAGGATGGTGTGCTGAATAAAGATGATTTATTAAGTGGATGGAGCCTTTAGCTGATCCCTTCCTGTGATTGGCTGTTGTGTGAATGTCAACAAAGAGTTTCTACCAATGACATGCCATTTATTATGCACCCCATACATCTTGTGGGCGGAGCTTGGAACCTCCTACCCGAGCACAACAACCCGCCTTATGGGTTGCTGTTTGGCTATTTGTAGTGCGTTGGAAAAAAAAGAGATGGCGTTAGTTGTATTTTGTGGGGTAATTTGTTATAAGTGTAATTTGATGTCAACAGATGGCGTAAGCTGTACCTTATGGCCACTGTTGACCAGCCAGTTGATAGTGTTCTCTTCTGCCGACAGATGGCATCAGCTGTGTTATTATTACTTCCGAATTCCCTTTAAACACTGATCCACAAATCCCTTGGCTTATGATAAGGTTTTATACCTTTTATGTTAAGTATTAGATAACTGGAGTTCCGCAATTACTTTTATTTATCAACTATTCAGAATATCATCATATAATGTCTGGTTAGGACGTACTGCTCTCGATTGATGAAGATTAAGCCACCCAAGAGGTGGCACGGGCATGAATAGCCCGTAAATACTGCTTTCGTAATATTATTCAGGAGTGGGGGAACTATCAAGTGAAAGCGCCAAGCCATTACGACTATATAGCACTCGGAAGAGGTCAGGATACGGATTTGGGATGGAACGGGTGAAAGGAATGGTGCCCAACCTCTTGGGCGGTCGGGGATTGAACGCGGACCTGTAGGAAACGAGACCGTCGCTCTACCGTCAAGCCCAAGTGGTTAAGCGTAATATTGTTAAAACAACAATTTTTGCATATAATAACAGCATTTCACACTAAAAATACTTAGATATATTGAAATTTGGTAGTGAATTCCAATCTAAGAATCTCCTATGACTAAACTGTACTTTTTAATCATTTTTATGTACTTACTACTTATTATTAAATTATTAAGTACTTACTATAATAATTAAATAAATTATTGTATTTAATATTTATATTAAATGATAAAATAATAGGTAATAGTAAATCATTGTGTAGGGGGACACAATTATTCTGCTATTGAGTTCAATAGGTTCTTCTCTTCCATTGGGTCATCCCTTGCAAATGATATTCCATCTTCCAGTACTGATGTTAATGACTATCTTACAGGTAGCTATCCACAGTCTCTGTACCTAAAGCCTATTAATTCCACTGACGTCAATGAGATAATCCTTTCCCTTAAAACCAAGTCTAGTGCCCTTGAGGAGATACCAACTTTAATTTACAAAAAAGCCTCCAGAACTTTAGCCCCTGCTATTGCATTGCTCTTCAACAAGTAACTTGAACTCCAAACCTTTCCAGATATCCTAAAAAAAGCGAGAGTTACCCCTTTACACAAATGTGGTGATCTCACAGATGTTAACAACTACAGACCTATATCAATCCTGCCTAACTTGTCAAAAAATTTTGAAAAACTAATCTACAAGCAGCTTTACTCTTATCTAGCCAAACACAATATACTTAGCTCTTGCCAATATGGCTTCAGACCCAAAAAAAGCACTAACGATGCACTTATTAGTATGCTTAACTTGATTCATACAGCTCTTGATAAAAATGAGTTCCCTGTTGGGTTATTTGTGGACCTGCGTAAGGCTTTTGACACTGTCAACCACCAAAACCTTCTTCTTAAATTACATCATTATGGAGTCAGAGGACACTCCCTGCAGTACCTTAAATCCTACCTTACTGACAGGCTCCAGTATGTTTCTATGAATAATTCAATTTCTCCCACCCTACCCATCAACATTGGTGTTCCTCAGGGCAGCATACTTGGCCCTCTCCTCTTTCTCATCTACATTAATGACCTTCCAAATGCCTCCCAACACCTCAAACCAATTCTATTTGCTGACGACACAACCTTCATTTACTCCAGTCCTGACCCCCTTGCTCTAAATGCCACAGTAAATACTGAGCTAAATAAAGTCCATCTTTGGCTAACTGCCAACAAACTCACCCTTAACATTGACAAAACTTTCTATATTCTGTTTGGCAATAAATCCTCTAATCAAATAAATCTCAAAATTAACAATACCCAAATTTGTAACAAATTAGATGGCAAATTCCTTGGCATTCTCATTGACCACAAGCTGAATTTCCAGGGACACATTCTAAATATATCAAAAAAAGTTTAAAAAACTGTTAGCATTCTTTCCAAGATCAGATATTATGTACCCCGCCCTGCCCTGGTGACTCTCTATTACTCCCTCATCTATCCATATCTCAACTATGGTATTTGTGCTTGGGGTTCTACTACCCAAAATCATTTACGTCCTCTAATTACTCAACACAAAGCTGCTATTAGGATAATATCCAACTCTGACCCCAGACATCACTCGGTACCCCCTACTCAAATCTCTGAATATGTTAGATATTAAGTCACTGCACATTCTCTCATGTGTATTATACATATATAAAACGCTGAACTGTAATGCCAATCCTGACCTCAAAAGCTTCATAGAAGGTTGTAACAGAACCCATGAGCACCACACCAGAAATAAATACAGTTTTGATATTCCTAGAGTACAACTTAATCAAACTAGAAATGCTCTACAAATCCAGAATGTGGAATGACCTTCCCAACCATGTTAAAGACTGTATCTCTCTCAACCAGTTTAAGATAAAAACGAAGCTATACCTAATAAATTCCCTGTAACCTACCTTACCCTTCTAATGTCAACCAATGTCTTTTTTTTTAAATGGCGCTGTTTGTCGACAGAATTGTATTTGTGCTCCTTTTTCAGCTGTTCCCCCCTTTTTAATCGCTTTTTTTTTTTCTCAACTCATTTTATTCTTTATGCTCAATTAGTATTAAGCTTTAGTCATTTAAGTTTTTCATGCCCGAAACGCTTTGCGTAATAGTGGCTTTAGGCATTGTATGTACTAGCCCTATCTATAAATCCATCACTCTTTGTAAAATCTCTTGTATGTATGTACCTTACCTAAATAAACATTTGATTTGATTTGATATACCAAGGTGCCACAAAGGTGCCACAAAGGTGCCAAATTAAAGACTGGGAGCTGCCGGGGCGGGCCCAAGGGCTGCTGGCGGCCCTGGCCAGGCTGAACTTCCGCGCCCTTATAATCACCATTGTTTAATAATCTTCACAGGGAGAAACAACTGTAAATATAGGAATAGTTTATTACAACATACACGGTAAAGAAAACAGCTCGGAAACTAAGGAAATAAAGCTGCCGAAAAAACATTAAAGACCACTTGTTATATTAAAAATATAAAATACGAATCAACAACGTTTCACTCGGAGGTACCTGAATTTACCCGAGTGTACCTGAGTTTACCTGAGAGTCACTAACACTAGCGGCCTCGACGAGGACAAGAAGCCGACGGCTTGTCGAAGGTCCCCCTATTTGCCTTGGTAATCTTTTCCAGCTGTACTTTAAAAGTTAGTTTTAGCATTTCCGGCTTCGGCGGGTAGGCGGTTCCATGGGTTAATAACCCTGTGGGTGAAAAAGCATCTCCTGTTGTCAGTCCTACATTTGTGGCTTGTTGAGCTTGAAACCGATGCTCCTTGTTTGTGTTACATCTGACCTTCTGAAGAAATTGTCTGGACCAACCCCTCATTCTTATTGGCCTTGCCTACCTCACTATTTGACTTGTTATATGATGAGTTTATTGGATACGACTCCTCCCTCTGGCATTCACTTAGCAACTATTCCACTTCTGGTAGTGGCCTTAGTATACATAGCTTAGTTAACTTCTGTGACTCATTTAACCCATAATTAACTAAGACTATGATTATTGTTTACTTAAGGATTAAATTCACACTTCACAAATGTGTGCAGTGTGATTGACAAATGTGTCAATCAATCATCGGGAAGAATGTACGATTGCGAGTTACATGAAAGTAACTAAGCTATAAATAATTGTAATTAATAATAATTGTAAATATTAATTAATACTAATTAATATTATTTAATAAATTAGTCCCAATTCAATGCAGAGTTTTTTTTTCCAAGCACAGACACTTGCAAATATAAATATAAGATAATAGATAGATCGATAAATAAATAGACAACTTTCAAATATTGCACCAAGTAATGGCGAGAGGAAAAAACTAGACAGTATACATTACATTTGAAATTAATAATGGATGAATGGTAATAAATTGGTGTATGTTTGTATGTATACCAGACAAAGTCCATTTAATGACAGAATTTAACCATTTTTGTTTTATATCTCATATTATTAATTACAACAGTAATCGAAAAAAAGTCATAGTTTGTATATGCAAGAGATGAAACAGAGAGCCATGAGCTAGAGCGATGTGCTGAGTCCATAAGGAGGCCGAGCGTCCAGAAATACCTTCCTGTGTTTGGCTGTTGCGGGGAATACCAACACTCTTTTCTATGAATAAATTTTAAACTAAGAAATAGGTCATTGTACACAACAACAAGGTTGTTGTGAAAAAGAATAACAATTTCTGTTTTGCACCTGACAGAAATCTTCATCTAACTGAATAATTTACTCGAATAAGAGGGCAGAGCAGTGTATCATTATTTGTGTCAAGGCAACCCCCACTGATGACGTCACAAGCTAGGTAGCCAGCCCATGTTTCTGTAACACTCGTTACATTCTGCAGTATTTAATTATCACTACATTAATATTTTTAAATAGTTAACATTTCACTTTTTAGTTAGATTAAAGTTGAAGCAGAATGTCATAAGCAAGGATGGTGTGCTGAATAAAGATGATTTATTAAGTGGATGGCGCCTTTAGCTGATCCCTTCCTGTGATTGGCTGTTGTGTGAATGTCAACAAAGAATATATTATGCACCCCATACCACTTGTGGGCGGAGCTTGGAACCTCCTACCCGAGCACAACAACCCGCCTTATGGGTTGCTGTTTGGCTATTTGTAGTGCGTTGGAAAAAAAAGAGATGGCGTTAGTTGTATTTTGTGGGGTAATTTGTTATAAGTGTAATTTGGTGTCAACAGATGGCGTAAGCTGTACCTTATGGCCACTGTTGACCAGCCAGTTGATAGTGTTCTCTTCTGCCGACAGATGGCATCAGCTGTGTTATTATTACTTCCGAATTCCCTTTAAACACTGATCCACAAATCGCTTGGCTTATGATAAGGTTTTATACCTTTTATGTTAAGTATTAGATAACTGGAGTTCCGCAATTACTTTTATTTATCAACTATTCAGAATATCATCATATAATGTCTGGTTAGGGCGTACTGCTCTCGATTGATGAAGATTAAGCCCCCCAAGAGGTGGCACGGGCATGAATAGCCCGTAAATACTGCTTTCGTAATATTATTCAGGAGTGGGGAACTATCAAGTGAAAGCGCCAAGCCATTACGACTATATAGCACTCGGAAGAGGTCAGGATACGGATTTGGGATGGAACGGGTGAAAGGAATGGTGCCCAACCTCTTGGGCGGTCGGGGATTGAACGCGGACCTGTAGGAAACGAGACCGTCGCTCTACCGTCAAGCCCAAGTGGTTAAGCGTAATATTGTTAAAACAACAATTTTTGCATATAATAACAGCATTTCACATTAAAAATACTTAGATATATTGAAATTTGGTAGTGAATTCCAATCTAAGAATCTCCTATGACTAAACTGTACTTTTTAATCATTTTTATGTACTTACTACTTATTATTAAATTATTAAGTACTTACTATAATAATTAAATAAATTATTGTATTTAATATTTATATTAAATGATAAAATAATAGGTAATAGTAAATCATTGTGTAGGGGGACACAATTATTCTGCTATTGAGTTCAATAGGTTCTTCTCTTCCATTGGGTCATCCCTTGCAAATGATATTCCATCTTCCAGTACTGATGTTAATGACTATCTTACAGGTAGCTATCCACAGTCTCTGTACCTAAAGCCTATTAATTCCACTGACGTCAATGAGATTATCCTTTCCCTTCAAACCAAGTCTAGTGCCCTTGAGGAGATACCAACTTTAATTTACAAAAAAGCCTCCAGAACTTTAGCCCCTGCTATTGCATTGCTCTTCAACAAGTCACTTGAACTCCAAACCTTTCCAGATATCCTAAAAAAAGCGAGAGTTACCCCTTTACACAAATGTGGTGATCTCACAGATGTTAACAACTACAGACCTATATCAATCCTGCCTAACTTGTCAAAAAATTTTGAAAAACTAATCTACAAGCAGCTTTACTCTTATCTAGCCAAACACAATATACTTAGCTCTTGCCAATATGGCTTCAGACCCAAAAAAAGCACTAACGATGCACTTATTAGTATGCTTAACTTGATTCATACAGCTCTTGATAAAAATGAGTTCCCTGTTGGGTTATTTGTGGACCTGCGTAAAGCTTTTGGCACTGTCAACCACCAAAACCTTCTTCTTAAATTACATCATTATGGAGTCAGAGGACACTCCCTGCAGTACCTCAAATCCTACCTTACTGACAGGCTCCAGTATGTTTCTATGAATAATTCAATTTCTCCCACCCTACCCATCAACATTGGTGTTCCTCAGGGCAGCATACTTGGCCCTCTCCTCTTTCTCATCTACATTAATGACCTTCCAAATGCCTCCCAACACCTCAAACCAATTCTATTTGCTGACGACACAACCTTCATTTACTCCAGTCCTGACCCCCTTGCTCTAAATGCCACAGTAAATACTGAGCTAAATAAAGTCCATCTTTGGCTAACTGCCAACAAACTCACCCTTAACATTGACAAAACTTTCTATATTCTGCTTGGCAATAAATCCTCTAATCAAATAAATCTCAAAATTAACAATACCCAAATTTGTAACAAATTAGATGGCAAATTCCTTGGCATTCTCATTGACCACAAGCTGAATTTCCAGGGACACATTCTAAATATATCAAAAAAAATTTAAAAAACTGTTAGCATTCTTTCCAAGATCAGATATTATGTACCCCGCCCTGCCCTGGTGACTCTATTACTCCCTCATCTATCCATATCTCAACTATGGTATTTGTGCTTGGGGTTCTACTACCCAAAATCATTTACGTCCTCTAATTACTCAACACAAAGCTGCTATTAGGATAATATCCAACTCTGACCCCAGACATCACTCGGTACCCCCTACTCAAATCTCTGAATATGTTAGATATTAAGTCACTGCACATTCTCTCATGTGTATTATACATATATAAAACGCTGAACTGTAATGCCAATCCTGACCTCAAAAGCTTCATAGAAGGTTGTAACAGAACCCATGAGCACCACACCAGAAATAAATACAGTTTTGATATTCCTAGAGTACAACTTAATCAAACTAGAAATGCTCTACAAATCCAGAATGTGGAATGACCTTCCCAACCATGTTAAAGACTGTACCTCTCTCAACCAGTTTAAGATAAAAACGAAGCACTACCTAATAAATTCCCTGTAACCTACCTTACCCTTCTAATGTCAACCATTGTCTTTTTTTTTAAATGGCGCTGTTTGTCGACAGAATTGTATTTGTGCTCCTTTTTCAGCTATGTTCCCCCCTTTTTTATCGCTTTTTTTTTGTTCTCAACTCATTTTATTCTTTATGCTCAATTAGTATTAAGCTTTAGTCATTTAAGTTTTTCATGCCCGAAACGCTTTGCGTAATAGTGGCTTTAGGCATTGTATGTACTAGCCCTATCTATAAATCCATCACTCTTTGTAAAATCTCTTGTATGTATGTACGTTACCTAAATAAACATTTGATTTGATTTGATATACCAAGGTGCCACAAAGGTGCCACAAAGGTGCCAAATTAAAGACTGGGAGCTGCCGGGGCGGGCCCAAGGGCTGCTGGCGGCCCTGGCCAGGCTGAACTTCCGCGCCCTTATAATCACCATTGTTTAATAATCTTCACAGGGAGAAACAACTGTAAATATAGGAATAGTTTATTACAATATACACGGTAAAGAAAACAGCTCGGAAACTAAGGAAATAAAGCTGCCGAAAAAACATTAAAGACCACTTGATATATTAAAAATATAAAATACGAATCAACAACGTTTCACTCGGAGATACCTGAATTTACCCGAGTGTACCTGAGTTTACCTGAGAGCCACTAACACTAGCGGCCTCGACGAGGACAAGAAGCCGACGGCTTGTCGAAGGTCCCCTATTTGCCTTGGTAATCTTTTCCAGCTGTACTTTAAAAGTTAACAGAGTTTTAGCATTTCCGGCTTCGGCGGGTAAGCAGTTCCATGGGTTAATAACCCTGTGGGTGAAAAAGCATCTCCTGTTGTCAGTCCTACATTTGTGGCTTGTTGAGCTTGAAACCGTTGCTCCTTGTTTGTGTTACATCTGACCTTCTGAAGAAATTGTCTGGACCAACCCCTCATTCTTATTGGCCTTGCCTACCTCACTATTTGACTTGTTATATGATGAGTTTATTGGATACGACTCCTCCCTCTGGCATTCACTTAGCAACCATTCCACTTCTGGTAGTGGCCTTAGTATACATAGCTTAGTTAACTTCTGTGACTCATTTAACCCATAATTAACTAAGACTATGATTATTGTTTACTTAAGGATTAAATTCACACTTCACAAATGTGTGCAGTGTGATTGACAAATGTGTCAATCAATCATCGGGAAGAATGTACGATTGCGAGTTACATGAAAGTAACTAAGCTATAAATAATTGTAATTAATAATAATTGTAAAGATTAATTAATACTAATTAATATTATTTAATAAATTAGTCCCAATTCAATGCAGAGTTTTTTTTTCCAAGCACAGACACTTGCAAATATAAATATAAGATAATAGATAGATCGATAAATAAATAGACAACTTTCAAATATTGCACCAAGTAATGGCGAGAGGAAAAAACTAGACAGTATACATTACATTTGAAATTAATAATGGATGAATGGTAATAAATTGGTGTATGTTTGTATGTATACCAGACAAAGTCCATTTAATGACAGAATTTAACCATTTTTGTTTTATATCTCATATTATTAATTACAACAGTAATCGAAAAAAAGTCATAGTTTGTATATGCAAGAGATGAAACAGAGAGCCATGAGCTAGAGCGATGTGCTGAGTCCATAAGGAGGCCGAGCGTCCAGAAATACCTTCCTGTGTTTGGCTGTTGCGGGGAATACCAACACTCTTTTCTATGAATAAATTTTAAACTAAGAAATAGGTCATTGTACACAACAACAAGGTTGTTGTGAAAAAGAATAACAATTTCTGTTTTGCACCTGACAGAAATCTCCATCTAACTGAATAATTTACTCCAATAAGAGGGCAGAGCAGCATCATTATTTGTGTCAAGGCAACCCCCACTGATGACGTCACAAGTCAGGTAGCCAGCCCATGTTTCTGTAACACTCGTTACATTCTGCAGTATTTAATTATCACTATATTAATATTTTTAAATACTTAACATTTCACTTTTTAGTTAGATTAAAATTGAAGCAGAATGTCGTAAGCAAGGATGGTGTGCTGAATAAAGATGATTTATTAAGTGGATGGAGCCTTTAGCTGATCCCTTCCTGTGATTGGCTGTTGTGTGAATGTCAACAAAGAATATATTATGCACCCCATACCACTTGTGGGCGGAGCTTGGAACCTCCTACCCGAGCACAACAACCCGCCTTATGGGTTGCTGTTTGGCTATTTGTAGTGCGTTGGAAAAAAAAGAGATGGCGCTAGTTGTATTTTGTGGGGTAATTTGTTATAAGTGTAATTTGGTGTCAACAGATGGCGTAAGCTGTACCTTTTGGCCACTGTTGACCAGCCAGATGATAGTGTTCTCTTCTGCCGACAGATGGCATCAGCTGTGTTATTATTACTTCCGAATTCCCTCTTTTTTATGATCACTGATCCACAAATCCCTTGGCTTATGATAAGGTTTTATACCATTTATGTTAAGTATTAGATAACTGGAGTTCCGCAATTACTTTTATTTATCAACTGTTGAGGATATCATCATATAATGTCTGGTTAGGACGAACTGCTCTCGATTGATGAAGATTAAGCCACCCAAGAGGTGGTACGGGCATGAATAGCCCGTAAATACTGCTTTCGTAATATTATTTAGGGGGGTTGGGGAACTATCAAGTGAAAGCGCCAAGCCATTACGACTATATAGCACTCGGAAGGGGTCAGGATACGGATTTGGGATGGAACGGGTGAAAGGAATGGTACCCAACCTCTTGGGCGGTCGGGGATTGAACGCGGACCTGTAGGAAACGAGACCGTCGCTCTACCGTCTTGCCCAAGTGGTTAAGCGTAATATTATTAAAACAACAATTTATGCATATAATAACAGCATTTCACACTAAAAATACTTGGATATATTGAAATTTGGTAGTGAATTCCAATCTAGGAATCTCCTATGACTAAACTATACTTTTTAATTATTTTTATGTACTTACTACTTATTATTAAATTATTAATAAGTACTTACTATAATAATTAAATAAATTATTTTATTTATTATTTATATTAAATGATAAAATAATAGGTAATAATAAATCATTGTGTAGGGGGACAGGCAGCCAGTGTATATATATACATGTTAGGCTTATACAAAGGTGCCACAAAGGTGCCAAATTAAAGACTGGGAGCTGCCGGGGCGGGCCCAAGGGCTGCTGGCGGCCCTGGCCAGGCTGAACTTCCGCGCCCTTATAATCACCATTGTTTAATAATCTTCACAGGGAGAAACAACTGTAAATATAGGAATAGTTTATTACAACATACACGGTAAAGAAAACAGCTCGGAAACTAAGGAAATAAAGCTGCCGAAAAAACATTAAAGACCACTTCAAGTTCAAGTATGTTTATTGAGACTAAAAAAAAACATCTCAAACGGATAGAGTAACTTAGGCTATTTCTACCCCCCCCCCCCCTCTACTTCAAGTCCCTCGAGGGGCGCACAAATTCAGTGAGTACAAATACACAATATATATATATATATATATATATATATATATATATATATATATATATATATATATATATATATATATATGTCGTACCTAGTAGCCAGAACGCACTTCTCAGCCTACTATGCAAGGCCCGATTTGCCTAATAAGCCAAGTTTTCATGAATTAATTGTTTTTAATTACTAACCTACCTAACCTAACCTAACCTAACTTTTTCGGCTACCTAACCTAACCTAACCTAACCTATAAAGATAGGTTAAGTTAGGTTAGGTAGGGTTGGTTAGGTTCGGTCATATATCTACGTTAATTTTAACTCCAATAATAAAAAAATGACCTCATACATATAGAAATGGGTAGATTTATCATTTCATAAGAAAAAAAATTAGAGAAAATATATTAATTCAGGAAAACTTGGCTTATTAGGCAAATCGGGCCTTGCATAGTAGGCTGAGAAGTGCGTTCTGGCTACTAGGTACGACATATATATATATAATATGCGTGTGTGTGTGTGTATGTGCAGAAATAATATTAATAAAACAATTAACATCATGTAGTGTACTCTATATATCAAAATACATTACTTAGAAACGCATATCATTCACCAAAAACAATTGGGCTACTTTTATTACCAGTTGGCTACTTTTAGACCACCAGGTCGCTACTTTCAGCACTTTAGAAGGGGCAACCCTGCCTCCGTCTCTCAGTGTAGTGCAGACGGTGTCCAGGTGAGTGTTGGGAAGGACGTACCGGCTGTGATCATTTCACAGCTGTGTACCAGAAGTTTGCTCACATGTGATAATGGTGAACGTTAATGCTTCCTTAATATATAGACTATCAAATATGTGAAATATTTGTCGCCGTCATGGTTTGAAATGCACTAAATACATTAAGGGCCATGCACACGTAAAATATTGTAGAGGTGCATGGACTCTATACGGTCAAGTCCTATACAGGCCATTCAAGGAAGCTTGTCCTTTCTTAGAGCTTTCGCCGCTCTTAACAAGAAAGCTTGCCACATGGGTTAGGTCTTTCGCTGCTCTTAACAAGAAGAAGAAAGCTCATTTTCTAGTTATATGGATCGTTAGGTTAGGTTGGATAAGGCAGACTTAAAAATCCGCCGGCGAGCTGTCTTGGGTACCAAGTTAACCTCAGCTGTTATTTATTTATATACAAGAATGTATATTGGGTTTATGAGAGTACAGAACTTTGAAGTTTTACATTCCTGTAAAGCCACTAGCACGCATAGTGTTTCGGGCAGATCCTTAATCTAACATAAAATTTTAAAAAGGTAATGTCTAGCAAAATTAAAAAAAATGTTTACAGGGACATTGTAAGAAAGTATAAAAAAATACATTGTATAAGAAATTTGACAGGATTACTAGGTATTTATTATAGTACTGTAGTATTTATTTATTCATACATACAAGAGTTTTTACATTCTTGTACAGCTCTAGCAAGCATAGGGTTTTGGGCAAGTCCTTAATCCTAATTTTCACACATCCCTAGGAAGCAGCTAGGTACCTATTTACTGCTAGGTAACAGGGGCATCAGGGGTGAAAGAAACTTTGCCCATTTGTTTCCGCCTTCCACCGGGTATCAAACCTGAACCCTTAGGACTACGCATCCCGAATGCTGTCCACTCAGCTGTCTGACCCCGTGGGGGTCTGATGGGACCTCTAAGTGATGTTTGGGACACTGGGGCTTCTAATAATTCAAATAATGACTGGAGTTCACCTTGATAACCATAGTACTTCTCAGTATGTGACTGGTGATTCTGCTGGAGCTGTCGAGGTTTGATTTGCACAAATAATGCAGTCTCGGTTGGGACTGACCACCAGGTCAGTCAAGTTAATCCACGCAGAGAACGCTGCCAAAACGGATGCCATTAGATACACTATGCTTAGTGTATGGCAAGGGGCTGCAAGACTTGATTATTGGAAAATAGAGCCATGAGTTTAAAAGGTACGGCACAACTGGTATACAGACTTTCACACACGAGGGTCCAGTGGTACATTACTCGGCACAGTTGCGTCACAGCCAAAAGGTCTCTGGTTCAATTCTCGTGTTGGAAGAGACAATATTAACAATATTAACAACAGTTAGGACAATATTAACTTTCATTTGATTCCTCTGTTAATTGGCAGTAAATATGTACCTGGGAGTTGGGCAACAGTTGTGGATTGCATCCTGGGGAAAGTAAACCTAAGGGGATCCCAATAAGCTTAACGGGCTTCCTGTTCCCAACTGTGGACCAGGTAACTACTTCGTTCATAGAACACTTGTACATGTATTTATGCTAGCTTGTGAAAACTATTGGTCTCATGTTCCAAGACAATATAATTACTTATGCTCCTACCTCTGTAGAAATAAGTTAGGAACAATAACTGCATTATGTCAAAAATGAGAATAGCAACAAGACAATCCAGTGCTTAGTATGGGCAGCCACTTAGTCCTGGGAATTGTAAAAATGGCAAAAGCATTGTGTCCAATGAAGATGGGGTCACCTGTAGCATATTCAATTCATTAATGATGCTCTTGAGAACCCACTACTAGTACTTCAATACTAGTACAGTACTGTGTTCTCTATTTCCCTCCATTTTTTTTTAACATGTTCATTTTAACTGTAAACATATCCTCTCGGGCAATTCTCTTGGTAGTGCCCATGGCTGAATTTTAGAATCCTTTATCCCTTCGTGGTTTAATGCTGGCAAATTGACGTGCATCAATTCTTGCACTAATACTTCTTCCTGCATTTTTCTCTCTGTATACTTTTTTCTATTTGCCTAGACTGGATTGGAATTTCTGGCACTCTCCATAATTGCAATTATTTCCACATATCCTTCTCCATCAATTGTTTTCTCCTCTCTTCCATACTTCCATGAGCATATTAAAGCTAACTGTAATTTTCACCTTCACTTCTATTTACTGCCCGTCATGTATTCTTTTTCTTTTTTATTTTTTTATTTCAACCTTAATGCTATCTACTCCATCCCACGGTGTTCCTCCTGTGGCACAGGGTGCATTCTTTGGACTTTGAACTATGCCATAGTGTTTGCTCAAAACTAGCAGCTCGAAGAAATGCTGGAAAAGACATACGGCAGTACCAGTGTTTGGTTCCACAAGTCATTAGTTTTGTTGAACATGACAGATTTTATGTTATCACCATAAATGGCATATCACTATAAATTTATCACTATGAAAGTTTATTCCTCTTTCCTATATCCAGCGGATTATGTGCAAGATTGCAGGTAAATTTATTCCAAATATAGTGCCCATCATTATTGCTTGTGTTATTGCTCAGCTGGCAAATGAGCTCGGTTCACACTTCTCGGTGATTAACACCAATACTCGCCGCCCTTCTGACTTATGATCTGGATATGTTCTACAAATAATCTATAATTGCTATCATCTCACTTTTATAAAATGTTAAGAACAAAGTTTGTGTAAATTCTGGCTTTTCAATCAAAGCCTGCTTTTCTTTTTACAATGTCAAATAATGCATACTATTCTAGAGATGAGAATAGTCAAGTTTATTGACGATTGACATCTCAAAAGACAAGGCGAGACAAGACATCTCACCTTGCGAGATGAGTCAAGTTTAACAGTATCGTACAGTATGATTTAGAAGCTGACTGGATAGGTCACTCTTGATATGGGGACTTGAACAAGGTTTACTTAATAAAAAATAAATGTGCTTCATTACATCTTCATGTGACGTGCCAGAAAGAAGGGCCACCTTTACCGCTCAATCTATTTTTTCTTCTGTTAAAATAACTAATGTATTAAACACTTCCCAACATTTGTAGGGAGAGCATAAAAAACCAGGAGAGGTGGCAAATATGACAATGACCTAAAGTCATTGGTGTGATTGCAATTTAGTGATTATCAAGTGATGATTGAGTCTTTAAAAAAATAGTTAAATAAAAATACTTTTCCTTTACAAAATTATTTATGTAGAGCAAAGTTTGGTGGGATACATTTCAAATGGTGATAAATGCCAGTCAAGAGCTGAGAAGAAATGAAAGTTGCTGCTTCATAGAGGAATTTGTTGCACAGTATATCAGAAGTCTGTAGGTACGTACATGAAAATAAAGGACACTGCAGAATGCCAATTGGCCCATATGAGGCAGCATCTTTTTATATTCACCCAAACTTGTACACATGTAATTACCTAAGTAATTACCTAAGTGTAGTTACAGGATGAGAGCTAAGCTCGTGGTGTCCCGTCTTCCCAACACTGTCATATAACGCTTTGAAACTACTGACGGTCTTGGCATCCACCACTTTCTCACCTAACTTGTTCCAACCATCTACCACTCTGTTTGTGAAAGTGAGTTTTCTTATATTTCTTCGGCATCTGTGTTTAGCTAGTTTAAATCTATGACCTCTTGTTCTTGAAGTTTCAGGTCTCGGGAAATCTTCCCTATCGATTTTATCAATTCCAGTTACTATTTTGTACGTAGTGATCATATCTCTCTTTCTTCTGTCTTCTAGTTTTGGCATATTTAATGCCTCTAACCTCTCCTCATAGCTCTTGCCCTTCAGTTCTGGGAGCCACTTCGTAGCATGTCTTTGCACCTTTTCCAGTTTGTTGATGTGCTTCTTAAGATATGGGCACCACACAACCGCTGCATATTGTAGCTTTGGCCTAACAAAAGTCGTGAACAATTTCTTTAGTATATCGCCATCCATGTATTTAAAAGCAATTCTGAAGTTAGAAAGCGTGGCATAGGCTCCTCGCACAATGTTCTTTGTGGTCCTCAGGTGATAGTTTTCTATCTAGAACCACTCCTAAAACCGGTTTCGTTATCAGAATTCTTTAAAGATTTCTCACATAATGTATAAGTTGCATGGGGTCTATAGTCTCCTATTCCACATTCCATAACATGGCATTTATTAACATTAAATTCCATTTGCCAAGTGGTGCTCCATATACTTACTTTGTCCAGGTCATCTTGAAGGGCATGACAGTCATCTAAGTTTCTTATCCTTCCTATTATCTTAGCATCATCAGCAAACATGTTCATATAATTTTGTATACCAACTGGTAGATCATTTATGTAGACAATAAACATTACTGGTGCAAGAACTGAATCCTGTGGTATCCCACTTGTGACATTTCTCCAGTCCGATACATTGCCTCTGATTACTGCCCTCATTTAGCTATCAGTCAGGAAATTTTTCATCCATGTTAGAAGCTTACCTGTCACCCCTCCCAATATTTTCCAGTTTCCAGAACAACCTCTTATGTGGAACTCTGTCAAAAGCCTTTTTTAGGTCCAAATAGATGCAGTCAACCCAACCATCTCTTTCCTGTAAAATCTCTGTGGCTTGATCATAGAAACTGAGTAAATTCGATACACAGGATCTTCCAGATCGAAAACCATACTGTCTGTCTGATATAATATAATTTCTCTCCAGGTGTTCTACCCATTTAGTTTTGATTAGTTTTTCCAATACTTTCACTATTACACTAATCAATGATACAGGTCTATAATTGAGGGGGTCTTCCCTGCTGCCACTTTTGTAGATTGGAACTATGTTAGCCTGTTTCCACACATCTGCTACGACTCCTGTACACAGGGATGCCTGAAAGATCAGGTGAAGTGGAATGCTGAGCTCAGATGCACATTCTCTCAGAACCCATGGTGAAACTCCATCTAGGCCAACTGCTTTATTCTTACTGAGCTCCTTTAGCATATTTTCCACTTCATCTCTTAGACACCTCTATACACTCTATGTCGTTCTGTGGAATTCTTATTGTGTCTGGTTCTCTGAAGATCTCATTTTGTTCAAACACACTTTGGAACTTTTTGTTTAATGTTTCACACATTTCCTTTTCATTTTCCATGTATTTGTCCCCCATTTTTAACCTCTGAATATTATCCTTTACCTGCAGCTTACTTTTAATGAATTTATAGAAAAGGCCTGGATCTGATTTACATTTGTCTGCTATACCGTTCTCAAAGTCCCTCTCTGCCTCTCGCCTTACTGACGTGTAGTTGTTTCTTGCATCTTTGTATTGCTGGTATGTTTGGGGGTTTGGCCTCTTTCTATAATGATTCCATGTTTTTGTCTTTTGATCTCGCAATTTCTGTTGAACCAACCCTGTTTCCCAGGTCTGCATGTCTGTTTTGGTATAAATGTTTGTGTGCCTTCATCATATATTGTGCACAATTTGGCATACATCTCATTTACTTCCTTGCCTAGCAACAAGTCTGTCCAATTATACCCAAGAAAAAAGCTCTAAGTTCCCCATAGTGTCCTCTCTTGAAATCGAGTTTAACAACTGTTTCACTGTTCCCATTCTCTACTAGATTGTATCGCATAGTGTATTTAATGTCCAAGAGGACGTGATCACTCTTTCCCAAGGGAGGAAGGTACTGGATGTCAAATACCTCCTCTTCTTTCCTGGTGAATACTACATCCAGTACTGACGGAACATCCCCTTCCCTCATTCTTGTAGCCTGCTTGACGTGTTGACACATGAATGTCTCCAAGATGAGGTTTACAAACCTGCCTGTCCAAATGTCCTCTGTTCTTGCCTCGTAGGCCTCCCAGTCTATTGCCTTAAAGTTAGTCCCCCCGTATCAACAATCGGGATTTATCTTTGTCAGCTCTTACCATAATATCTCTCATGACCATTATGAGACCCTCTCGTTTGTCATCCAGTTCTTCCTTTGTCCATGTGTTGCTTGCTGGTGGGCTATAGGCATTAAAAATTATCAGCTTATCTTGATTACAGAGCTGCAATGCCATTATGTCAATATCTCTAGGGTTTTCAAACATTAATTCTCTTACCTTCAGGTGTTCTTTCACCAACACAGCCACTCCTCCCCCCCCTCCCCTTCTTAGTTTTCCTGTCACGTCTCCAAACTGAGTAGCCCCTTGGGAACACGACCTAATTAAAACATTTTCTTCAAGTTTAGTCTCTGTTAATGGGACAATATCTGGGACTTGCTTGATTATATCTTTCAACTCCAATACTTTCGATCTCACTCCATCTATATTGGTATATACTATTTTAAGGAACATGTTCCCCTTCCCTTTGTTCTTTACACCCCCTTCCTTTAATTATTTTGTTGCTTTGTCTTTATGTACCATTTCACAAGCTTTCCAGTCCCTGACACTTTGTAGAAAAAAGATGTGCACAAACGCACATGCGTGTGTAAATCACGAAGAAATTCACGTGTGATGAATAATGTCAAGATGTTTAACCATGATGGAAAATGCAACAAGAAATTACTTAAGTGCCTTAGTATTCATCAACACATCAAAATTATGAACATTACAGTTCTGCGGAGGTAGATATAGAGGCAAGAAGGATACATGTGAGATGAAAACGAACAAGGTGTTTGTAATATTGGTTCATGAACATAAGAACAAGAGGAAATTACAGGCAGCCTAATGACAGTACACGAGTTCCTGGAGGTGACATTCCTAATGAGATAGATAACTATTAAGTCTTAGTAAATAGTGTTTTTAATTTATCAATAAGAATGTATCCAAATTGTACAAACCACTAGTAATGTTCATATTGTATGGCTAAGGAATTTATATTAAAGGAGATTCAATAATGTTTATTACATTATTTGTAAATACACATATTTAAGTGCTTGATAATCAGGCACTGGTTATCAATTTATCAATGTGTTTTTTTTCTTATGTTCCCAGTACAAAATTGTTCTTTTTTCGACACCTAGGTACTTAGAAGAGGTTAAATTTACCTATCACAGTATTTTGTTCACGGATCTCTCTACTTTTTATTTGATAATTGCCGTATATATAATCGAGCGAAGTATCTTATTATTTATTTATTTATTTATATACAAGAAGTTACGTTGGGGGTTAACAGATAATATAGAAAATAAATAAATATAAATAAATGTTTATTCAGGTAAGGTTCATACATACAAGTGATGTTACATTAATGGATTGATATATAGATAGAGCTAGTACATACAATGCCTAAAGCCACTATTACGCAATGCGTTTCGGGCAACATTTCATAAGTTGAATTGTTGAATTAACAACATAAGTTGAATTAACATTCTTGTAAAGCCACTAGAGCGTTATATGACAAAGCGTTCAATGTTCAGCGTTATATGTTCAAAGCGTTATATGACAGAGTGCTGGGAAGACGGGACACCACGAGCGTAGTAACCTGTAACTACACTTAGGTAATTACTAGCACGCATAGCGTTTCGGGCATTAAGCATTTGCATTTCTTGGTAATATTCAAGTATGTGCATTATTAGCGTTCTGTGCTTTACTAATAATTTCTAAAACACAAAATAGAAAGAAAGACATCTTAGGTAGACTAGTGCACGGGTTAGTGACGTCAAGGGAACGATTTTGGCAACCTTGGGACCACCACTGGGGCGAGGTACAGACACCAGCTGGTCTGCTCAAGAGGCTGGTCTCCTCTCAGTGTGGCTCTGGGAGTTGGTGGGAGTGGTTGTGCTTCGACGCTTGTAGTTTGGTTATGTATGTAACTTATTTCGAGTTTTTTCAAGTTGAATAATGTGTTGGGTTTTCTATCTTTGTGGTCATAAATGAGTTATATCGATATAAGCCGCTTACGATTGAAAGTTCAGTAATGGAAATAAATTACGGCAGTTAATGAGGTGTTTGGGTGGCATAAAATCACGCCCTTCATTAAGATATACAGTACCCGTATATGTATATATATATATACATATATAAAACATATGTGTAATAGATGTTTTGTTTACAATTGCGCATTAATCACGAAAGCGGGTTTAAAATTATGAAGGCGGAAAATGTAGGTTTGAACTCGTGCAAACATATACGGTATTATTACATATCGTAATCATTAATACCTCTCCGGGTTTGGATAAACGTAGTTTCTTTTAATAGAATACCTATAGGCGCTGGTGGCCAGCCTAGAGTATAACATGCGTCAAACTTAAACCGGGAACTCCATTTGGTATGCATTTACTGTACCCAATAGCCAACTACTCATATTGAATTCGGGTAACTAGATGAATAAGAATATTGAGAAACAACAAATGTTAAACTATAGTATATTCTATAGTAGTTATATATAACTATAGTATTCTATAGTAGCCTAAATCATTTTACCTTTCCGAACAAAAATTTAGGATACTATAGAAGGCTGCAATAGAATTCATTCGAAAAAAATCGGGGAAAAGAAACTTCGACTAAATATGCCCTGATCTTTGTAAACAAATCAACGAAAAATATACTTTTCAAACAAGACTGTAAGCCATCCCAGTAGGAGAGGTATAATCCGGTTAACAAGCTGTAAGTCGTTGGCGTGTGGACTGGGTGTGTGATGACTCTTAATACAATACAATTTCGTTTAAAAGAATGTGTGTGTACAAAGAAGAAAGCAGTAATGTACAAATTCATTTCATTTCTTTCCTTTCAGCTCTCATCTCACTTTTTTTCTTTCTTGCAATGTACCTGTTATTTTATTAATTCCGCTAGAATTTACCTACTTAAAATTATCTGTTAGATTAAGGACCTGCCCGAAACGCTGCGCTTACTAGTGGCTTTACAAGATTGTTAATTATCATTCTATGTATTCTCAAAAACCCAATGTACCTTCTTGTATATAAATAAATAAATAAATAAATAAATTGTAGGGACAGGACCTACACAATCTATGAAACTTACGCAAAGCGTTTCGGGCGGTTTTTTTTTAATGTTTTTTTTTAATTACATTGCATTTAAATTTGATGTTCATATAAACGTTGTATTATGTTGTTTGTAAATGTTTTAGAGAAAAACTAATTAAAATAAATTTCCTGATTGTAAATTGATATCTGCGTTGCTGATTTTTTCTGACTTTTTTTACTTTTTTTAAAGTTATATTTTTGTACGAGATGGTGACAATTTTCTAGTTCGATTATTTTGCTAATATTTTCCATTAGTGCATTAATTCTAGGAATCTTAATTAGGTGTATTTTCGTAAAACCTAATGCCAATCCGGAATCTTCCCCTTTAATATTAAATATTAATTTTGTCTGAATAATGACTTTTTTGTCATTCAGACAATTCACAATTATTATTCTGGTGAGGAAAGAATATTTTTCCAAGGAATATAGATTAAGATCTATATTGAACTTAATACCGTTTCCGATTCATTGCAGCAGGACGAAACGTAATGTTTTAAATATTTTTTAATTAATTCAGATTTATATACACAGTATATATAACTGCATAAGCAACATGTGTTGACAAAAGTTAAAGTGGACATTTTTTTCGGGGGTAGCATATAGAATGAGTAGAAGATAAATGTCACAATAACGTGCCTGAAAATAACCAGAGCTACACATGTGAAATTAAATGACAATTAAATCTCGCTAGTAAACTTCGTCCTCGTGATATAAAACCTGCTATTCAACAAATTCACACACACACACTGCAGCTGCAGTTTACTGTTCCTCTAGCCCTCTGATGTTGACCAGACCACACACTAGAAGGTGAAGGGACGACGACGTTTCGGTTCGTCCTGGACCATTCTCAAGTCAATTGTCGATTGACAATCGATTTGAGAATAGTCAACATACTTTAGCCACGTTATTGTGACTCATCGCCTGCATAGCCCTCTGATACTGTGATGAAGCTGGCCGTACGTTTGGTGACAGACGAATTAAGAAATACTAAGAAGTGCAAGAGAAGACTTTCTGACAGGAAAAATGTTCTCGGTCACATTACGGGCTGTAAATATCGTCCCAGAGAGCACAATATCAGTGGCATTAGTTCAATGTTGATTGCGTTAATTCAACGTTGAATTGGGTGTTGTACGTAGCACACGTCATGTTCAATCGGCTCTTATGCACAACATTTTATTTAACATACACCACAGTCCTGGCTTTGTTGCTGTTAACATACTTTTCAACAAGGTGGACAAAGCTTGCAGGTAAGCTAGCAGCGAGGCAGTGACAAGATAAGCAGATGAGTGTATATTATAGTATGTGTAGCAAGAGTTGTAGCCTAATGAGAGATAAGGTAACTGGCCTTATCTGATGGCATTCAACACCCTTCCTGGAGATGGGAAGAAATTTTCATGTTTAGCTTAAACATTTTATGCAGCTTACAAAATAAACTAATCTGTCTGTCTAGTTACACGTCTTGTGCATCACGTTATTATAAACGAGTGACCTAGCAAACCCCACCTAGAGTGTAGGGTCGGTATCAGAGGAGTAGTGTCGAGAAGGGATATGACGAGTGGGGTTCCCCAGAGGCTTGGTTCTGTGACCATTACTGTTCAAAATTTGTGAATAACGTGCCCGAGTAAGCATATATATAAGAATGTTTACAAATGTTTTTGTAATCGAGTATATCTCCCTTCAGTTGACTGTCATTAAAACCTATCTAGGCTTGTTTATTTTGCGAATAGTTGTACTTGATACTTAGCAATATTTTTTTTTCTTTGTCAGAATGTTGCGAGGAGCAGGACAAGCAGTGGCGCGGGTTGTGGTCCAAGCTGGGGGAGCTAAAGGTGGCCTTCTTAGAGCCTCTGCCCCTGCTGCCACTACTGTCGCTAGCCGCTGGCAGGGTGACTATGAACGTCACCAGATCCCCGAGCGCCTTCTGTACATTCCTGATGCAGAGGATCCATCCTTCTTTGAGATGGTGGAGTATTTCTTTCACCGTGGTTGCCAGGTAAGGTTCTTCAATGCTATTGAATTGTTAATTAAGTAGGTACCAGGTAAAAAGAGGCTGAGGTTGCCAGGGAAGGGACTGGAGCTTCCAGGCCAGGAAGCTCCAGTCCCTGGAGCTAACTGGGGGGGGCTGCCGGGCGAAGGACTCTTGAGCAGGGGAGAGGGCTGGCTGCCAGTTCCCGGACTAGCGGGGAGGAGCCATCCTGGTCAGGGCCTAAAGTAATATAGGGCAAGTATGGTTAGATTGTACACGCTCAAATATTGAATTCTTTTCACACATTACTCAACCAAAAATATAAGTTAACATATCTAATAAGTTCATATTACCCGAGTACTAGGCCTACACGTTTTGTATATCTCGATTTTGGCCCTTCCTCTTGCCGTTTTGAACATCTGGAATCTGTGGTAAGAGTTCCTCACGCTCGCCAGTACTCTTTATGTCCTCTCATATTCTTTTTTTCTTTATTGGTGGTGGTGTGTGTGTGTGTGTATAGCAGCCAGGATTGCGTCCTTGCTTTACCCGATGACAGACATTGTGACTGGATATTACAAACTGAAAATAACTAAATAATGATGTATGTGTGAGAGTTGCGATAAAATAATACCTGCTTTGATCTTTTTTGTTATCGCCTCTGAACAGGTGGTAGAGGACCAGCTGGTAGAGGAGATGAAGGACCGCATTACTCTGGAGGAGAAAAGAAACAAAACAAAAGGCATTCTGAAGATTATGGAACCATGCCACCATGTTTTGGAAGTCGCCTTCCCAGTCAAGCGCGATAATGGTACCTACGAAATGATTAGCGGTTACCGTGCTCAACATTCTCTTCATCGTACTCCCACCAAGGGGGGTAAGTACCATTTAATAATGTATAATGAGATATGCCTTTGCTCAGCACCACTGCAAATAATGAATATTGCAAGGCGAGGTGCTCAGCTACCAGAGTCCTGTGGCATTTGGCATGATTTGATCGTGTGTATTGGTGATCTACTGAAAGACCAGGTGGCTATTTATTAGACTATTTTAAATTTCGCGAGTTACAGTAAATAAGTTCATTATTCAATATCAAAGTTTTTATATGGCAGGGATGTTTTAGTGATAGTGGATGGCTTGACGAGTTTTATACAAGAAAAAATATTCCTTATTATACATTACACATATAGAGTGACTACAAACAATAGATTGCAACATTTTCTGCATTAATTATGATATAAAACAGGAAATCAGTTGGGTTCAAATCTTATAAGCCTCTGAGAAAGGAGCAACTATTGATATTTCAACTGAAATGACATTAAAAGCTTAGTTTCATAAAGTGTTTATAGAGATATTAAACTTCGATGCAAGAAAAATAAATCGCATCCAATTCAATTTTTTATTGTGCACCCCATACCCATCCCGTGGGCGGTGATGTAAAGGATTACAGAGGCACATAATCGGTTCAGGAACTGAACCCTCTAGTTCGTTTAGCTAAGCAAATAACAATCTTTTGGCGCTAGTTACAAAATTATTAATGTTATATCGCATCCAAGTAGATTAATATTTCGGTTTTGGTGAAATATTAAATAAAATGCTTCTTATTTGTTAAATAATTTCTTATAGTTTCCACAATTTGTGTAATTTTACAATAAATTTATATGAACTCACGGTTGTTAAATTGTAAATACAAATTACGAGTATAGGCTATAAATGTTTTATCATTTGCAATTCATCCTCTTGGTTAGGGTTTCGGGAATTTTATTATTAACACAAGATTTCGTGGCTTATAAAAGGGTTCGAAAAAATCTAAGCTGGCTCGAGCAACACCCATCATGACTTGTGGAATTGGGCAGCGTTCTAAACCAAGCCCGGCTGTAACTGTATTCATCATTAACTTTTAGGAGCTCGTCGCGAATTACTTTTTTTTTTACATGGCAACTTACAAGTAACAATAGCTTTAATCATGTTAAACATGTTACGAAACCTTAAACTTCCTTAGAGACAATTTCACAAGATAACGGTCTTGGCGAGACGAGGGTGTGCCTGTACTGTGGGTGCTGATTGGTCGACTCATGGGGGCGTGACTCCTGTTAACCAATCAGCATCAAGGCTAAAGCTGGGCCGGCGTCAGGTGATGTGGAAGGGCAGAAATAGTCCCCCTTTTCTAGTCAGTCATCACATGTTTGTTCGCTTCGGATACAAAATGAAAGTTTTTGTGAAAAGAGCACTTTGAAATATTTATTTGCCTAATGGTAATGAGCACCGAATTGATGCAGGGAGCATGGCCACATGGGTATTGGCCTCTTAATTAGTTACTTTGACTAAACTAAACTACATATATTATGTGTAAAGTAAATACGTGTCTCTACTAAAATAAAACTAGTTCCCAAATTCTATACTTGGCAAGAGGAGTGTGTGAGACTGAGTCTCCGACCTCATTTTATGCCTCGACTTTCCACTGCCACTAGCAGGATGGGTACGGGTTTCACAATGAGGGAACTAACGGTAGGCTGGTACTTTTTGGTACGGAAAGCATACATGTTGTACTTATGGTTTTAGCATCGGATGAACGAGCAGTTTTCCGGTTTGAACTCGCCATAATATTAGGTGCAGAAAAAAGGCTTATTTTGATACTGTAGTCACATGTAAGATTAAAATATATAAACTATATAATCCCGTGCATATTATAATCATACTCACGTGCATTATTTTTTTTAAACATTGTGTTGCATTTACCGTGTGTTGGGCAATGAGCCAGGAGTTTGTCTTACAACGTTGCCAGTTCGTACAACTTCCATAACTTGTTTGTTGCTTTGAGGGCTGAGGGAATTACATTAGCTTGGTCACATTAGGTGCACTCGCTTCAGCTGTGTACTCACGGTGTGTGAAGAGGGCGAGGGGATGGTTGTATGCGGGTTACCAAAGGTTTACCACGCTCGTGGTGGTAAATCTGCATTCTTTGTCATATGATGCTTTGAAACTAATGATGGTTTTGGCATCCACCACAACATTTAAATTGTTCCATCTAAATATAATTTTGCAAAAAGATACTTTCGTATATTTTTTGGCACACACACACACACACACACACGCATATATATATATATATATATATATATATATATATATATATATATATATATATATATATATGTGTGTATATATATATATATATATATATATATATATATATATATATGTGTATATATATATATATATATATATATATATATATATATATATATATATATATATATATATATATATATATATATATATATATATATATATATATATATATATATATATAATTACACACACATATATATAATACACACACACACACACACACACACACACACACACACACACACACACACACACACACACACACACACACACACACACACATACTTACAGGCTTCCTGTCCCCGACAAAACGAATTATAATTATGCTTTCCCTTTTACAGTATTGAAAGTATGAATACTATCACAATCTAATCAAACCTCATATGAAAATCACCGTCTTTGGTGACGGATGTGGTGATAACACAAGGTAGTAGTCTAGCGGTATGACATTCACCAATTTTCTTTTCATCTGTTATCGTATGTGAAAACTGCGTCTCCGCCTCCCTGCCGTTCTCATCTCCCATGGTGACGACCTTGAGGATTTCTTACTCGTGCTGGCCGCTAGTTGTGCCGACGATTAGGTTGCTAGGCAGTCGAGTCCAGGCCCCCTACTGCCCAGTGGGCACGATAATAAGATACTGTGCCCAGTCGGTGGTTGCTGGTTGCCCCAGTTTTGACTGTTGGGAAGTCGGGTTCACACATGCTTGTTGTCAGGTAGCCACGTGAGATCCACACGTAGTTTACTGTGGGTTTTAGGTAGCCACCAAGGCTAGCTCCAGGCTACTCTATGGGAGTGTTGAATAGCCAGGTCTATACGCATTGGTTGGCGAGTTGATAAATGTCTACAAATTTTGTCATTAAACAAAAATTTGTTCATAGTTGTTTAAGTAGGAATGTTTCCAATAAGGAGAATTTAATAGACACTTTTTCTTGCCCTGAAATATTTTAGAAGTTCATGGGTCAGTGTAATAATACGCAGGATAGCTTAACTTGCCAGGACAACTCCGCTCAGCCAGTTTGCCAGGGATGTCCGTCCCGCACAAGTTGTCAAAATTATACATGACACTAATTACAGAATGATCAATGTATTGGTTTTGTGATAAGAAAATTGACATTTACAGCATGTTGCATTCAGTATAATTGGCCTCCATGCGTTAAATTAAAGGGCATATTGCATGGCAAAAAGAAGTTTGCTTAAGTTGCCATTGTTGTATATTTTCTAGATGGGTTGAGATGAGTGGGGTGCGAGACGCAGTGTTGCAGGTGGTGGCTACCAGCCAAGTTGGCATCACTTCCACCACACTGTTGTACGCCTCTCACATTTTCCCCCCCAATTGTACTTTTATTACCACTCTGAAGCTTAGCCATTATAGCCTTCGTGATTACTTGGCTTCAATATTTACCAACATCATATGAATGTGCAGAAAACAAAATGCATCGATTTGAGCTTTGCTGATAATTGGATTGGTGGCCATTTGGGCGTAGCCTCGTCCTTTTCAGGAAAGGGATATAAATAAGTTATTAAATATATCAATATAAAATAGAACTCGAAACAATAGCAATAAATTGGTTAACTTTAGATTTGGGAAAGACTTGAATAAACACTGGTTCGAAAACATGGTTGTTGCGTCATTTAATGGAAAAAATTATCGGGTCACATAATAGACGTGGACACATAATATCCCACTATTCAATGAAAATAATAACCCACTATTTTGAAAAATTAGGAAATGTAGACTTTATTTCGATCCAAACTCGTTATCCTCTTCAGCAGAGAGCGAGAAAGATGTTTTTAGATTCAGCTGTTCGGAACAAAAAGTTCCACATAGCACGGGCTATGGTGAGCCCGTAGTGGACTCTCCTGGCACAGGAGCGAGCACAGCTTGCGAGAAAGTTGTTGTTTTTAGATTTAGCGACTGAGAACTAAATGTCCATGTAGCACGGGCTATGGTGAGCCCGTAGTGGACTCTCCTGGCACTGGAGCGAGCACAGCTTGCGAGAAAGTTGTTGTTTTTAGATTTAGCTACTCTGAACTAAATGTTCATGTAGCACGGGCTATGGTGAGTCCGTAATCCAGAAAGATGACTGTGGAATCACGTTGTTGTTGTTATAGATTCAACTACTCGGAACAAGTTCCAAGTAGCACGGGCTATGGTGAGCCCGTAGTGGACTTACTGGCACAGGAGTCTGTGTGGAATCACGTGACTTGATGCTTTTACGGCATCAAGTCACGTGCCCTGGGGAGAGGTGTATACATTAGGTAGTAACACAGGGTATGCCTTGGGTAATAATCTTGTTACATAATCACTCACCAGATCTGGTAACCACTGCCCTGAGGAGATATTAAAATTTGGTTTATTAATTGTATGTTGTGGTGTACTAAAAAGCATAACACAGCCTAAGCCTAAATAAGCAAGCCTAGGCTTAACACGTGCACTTTTAAGCCTAATTTGGTGCATATGTATTATATTTGACCTAGGAGGAGTTAGGTGTGATTGTTGTTTTCTTCCTTTACAAAATTGTTGAGTCCGAAACTTGGACTTTTTTGTGCAGTACAGTAACTTGTTTAGGTGATAGGTTGTGGAACACAATGTGGCCATTTAGTGAGACTGATGGAATTGTGGAGCCGGCATCAGTGTCCTGTGTGAGAGATGAGGCCGCACAGGTGAATCAATACGGCCAACTGTGTAGAGGTATTACTACCCCCCACCCCACCCCTGCCTACCCATCCCCAGAACACTCCTTGCCTTTCAGCCGCCACGCCTTCACCAACGCGACCTCACCCCACAATTGAAATTGAAATAAGTTTATTGAGGTAAAATACACAAAGGGATGAGGAAGCTCAAGCTATTCTCACCCCGTTCAGTACATCGTGTTAATACATACATATACACACACATCACAAACAATAAACATATTACCAAACATTCTGAGAGATAAACATCTACATTTCCTACACCCCACATGCTCACACACTTATTCGACTGGGGGGTAGAAATAGCCCAAGCTACTCTATCCCTTTGAGATGTATTTCTTTGTCTCAATGAACATACTTGAACTTATTCGACCTCACTCTCACTCTCATGCATACTCGACTTTGCCTACACGACTTTCCTGTTAATTGATACTTATTGATAACTTGTTTATTATTATATTATACATCCCCCATTCATCTGCGGGCCCCGCGCATACAACCATTTACTCAGCTTCTGCATCATGTGTACAACCTTCCACCTACGCAATCAGTTACCTACACGGCTTCCACATCATCACCCATACAGCCTCTCCACATCATCTGTGAGAAGGACGACCACACAAACTGCTACACTCTCTGCCTTACCTGTGGCCAGTTTTGATCTGATGACCAAACCACACGTCAAGAAATGAAGACACGACATTTTGGTCCTTCCTGGACCATTATAAAGTGTAATAGAAGAGGGAATGTTGTTGTTTTTAGATTTAGGTACTCAGAACGAAATGTCCATGTAGCACGGGCTATGGTGAGTCCGTAAGAAGAGGGAAAGGGACAGGCAAATAATAAGGTAAGAGAATGAGATGAGAAGCGAGGAGCAGGTAAAAATAAGAAAAAAGGTAAGAACATCCTTTATCTTATTCTTAAAATATGATTAATAGGATTGAAATTATCAAAACTTGATCAGTTTTGATCATTTGTTCTACTTCATGGCGAGTTCTACAAAAACTGCACGAGTAGATTTATATGTGGCCGCTATAGTTTATACTGAACTAAGTGCAAACTGAGGAAGATGGGTGATAGCAGCTGCCTAGAGGGTAAATGAAGCACCGGATGTGAGGGAAGAAATGACATGGGTAGAAATCATATCGAACCTTCCTCCAAGAATACTCATAAATTGTATACCCTTAGCTACGTATGCAAGGTTACAGGTAAGCTGGGTTACACGTAAGGCACAGGGTACATAAAGCTCGGTTACAGGTAAGGGTTAACATGAAAAACGTTAGTGGAATTGAACCTGAGGAATTAAATTAGGAATTATACCTCAAGCGGGGGAGAACATGATCAAGGCATGCAAAATACTAAATAATCACTCACCAGGTCTCACAAGAGTAATTAATTTTGACAAAATAGTTTTAGGGAGGCACGTGCCATCCATATACGTCTGGAAGTGTAAATTTTCGATTGAAGGTTGAGAGGCGAGACCCCAAGAGCTGAAGTTCAACCGTTGTAAATACAATTGAGACCAGTGGCACCTGTCCACAGTTGCCGCGCCACAGTTTGTACCTTAATATCTTCCACAAGTGTAAACAGTTGAAACTCCGCTGCGCCAGCAATGACGACGTCTGCGCATATTAGATTATTAATAATAAAAACAAACACAATAATTTGAGACATCTCCTAATAACTGGCTCTACCAACCTATTGGTGTGGGTGAAGTTAGAAGCTCAATCTATTCGCTTCTAAATAATTAACAACAGCTGTGTGGGTTGAGTTTTTGAGGGGGGATAACCCCCCCCCCCCTCCCTCCCTCCCCCCCTCGGAATCCCGACTAGTGAACCCTGCCCTTTGGTCCAGACTAGACTACCCACCCCCTCTCCTACACCACGCCCTTGCCTACGACACCACGCCCTCGCCTCCCACAACTTTACATCCTCACAATTATTTAACACCTTTGTTTTCCACAACTTTGCAATACCTACGCCACCATTGACATGCCTACACTTCATCTATTCCACATCCACACCACCTTAAAATTAAGAGTGAGTGAGAGGATGGACTGGCTAGCGGGTGTGTGAGGGAGAGGAGGTGACTGGCTAGCGGGTGTGTGAGGGAGAGGAGGTGACTGGCTAGCGGGTGTGTGAGGTAGAGGAGGTGACTGGCTAGCGGGTGTGTGAGGGAGAGGAGGGACTGGCAAGCGGGTGTGTGAGGTAGAGGAGGTGACTGGCTAGCGGGTGTGTGAGGGAGAGGAGGTGACTGGCTAGCGGGTGTGTGAGGGAGAGGAGGTGACTGGCTAGCGGGTGTGTGAGGGAGAGGAGGGACTGGCTAGCGGGTGTGTGAGGTAGAGGAGGTGACTGGCTAGCGGGTGTGTGAGGTAGAGGAGGTGACTGGCTAGCGGGTGTGTGAGGGAGAGGAGGTGACTGGCTAGCGGGTGTGTGAGGGAGAGGAGGTGACTGGCTAGCGGGTGTGTGAGGGAGAGGAGGTGACTGGCTAGCGGGTGTGTGAGGGAGAGGAGGGACTGGCTCGCGGGTGTGTGAGGTAAAGGTGGTGACTGGCTAGCGGGTGTGTGAGGGAGAGGAGGTGACTGGCTCGCGGGTGTGTGAGGTAGAGGAGGGACTGGCTCGCGGGTGTGTGAGGGAGAGGGGGGTCTGGCTCGCGGGTGTGTGAGGGAGAGGAGGGTCTGGCTCGCGGGTGTGCGAGGGAGAGGAGGGGACTGGCTAGCGGGTGTGTGAGGGAGAGGAGGGGACTGGCTAGCGGGTGTGTGAGGGAGAGGAGGGGGGAGCAGTGGTTGGCTGGTAGGGGGTATGAGAGAGAGAGAGAGTACACAGGTGATAACGTTGTGTAACTTGTGTTACCCAAGTACTGAGGGAGTGGGTACAACAGGCCAAGGGAGCCGGTCGGCCGAGCGGACAGCACGCTGGACTTGTGATCCTGTGGTCCTGGGTGCCGGCGAGAAACAATGAGCAGAGTTTCTTTCACACTATGCCCCTGTTACCTAGCAGGTAAAATAGGTACCTGGGTGTTAGTCAGCTGTCACGGGCTGCTTCCTGGGGGTGGAGGCCTGGTAGAGGACCGGGCCGCGGGGACACTAAAGCCCCGAAATCATCTCAAGATAACCACCAGTAGGAAGGTATTTCCGTCTAGTTCGCCAAGTATCAGCAGCTCACAACACCTTATCAAGGATAAATAAATAAATTAATTAATTATAAATGCTGTTGTTACTAATATGAACAAGGTTCCCTCGAGTATCTTATATTCTCTTCTCGGAGGCTAAGCCACGGGCCTCACAAATTCATTTAGAGATGATACCCTTGTATATATAATATAAATAATTATTACAGGTCAGAATCCCACCCATTCTTCTCCCCCATCTCCCCACAAAACTCAACTGACTCATCGTATATCTTCTTGGTTAACCTCCCTCCCTCTCCCCCCATCCTCTAGGCTTCCCCACTTTCCATCCATTCGGCCATTGCCTCCAACCACATGGGCTGGACGGTAGAGCAACGGTCTCGCTTCATTCAGGTCGGCGTTCAATCCCCGACCATCCAAGTGGTTGGCCACCATCCCCCCCCTCCTCTCAAATCCCTTCAAAGTTCTATATAGTCATAATGACGACGCTTTCTCCTTTACGGGCTATTCATGCCCGTGCCACCTTTTGGATGGTTTAATCTTTATCAATCAATCAATCTCCTGATGGCTTTCTCTTCTCCCTCCACCCACTTTGTTGCTGACCCTCATCCGCCCATTCCCTCTGCTACTAGTTATCTATCGTCCTACCCATTGATAATGGTCTATATTTGATAACAATTATTGTTGACATGTTGACTGTGTGTTGTTCACTACAGTATCTTAATTATCATAATATATTGTGGACATATGTCCATGTATGATATAGAAATACATTGGTAGGCATATTTACATAAATCATAAGTTGACGTCTGTTGACTTCACCGTGAGGTTTCGTTGTCAATACTCTAAAATGAGCTTGGATTATTTGAATTTATTGTGCTAAAAAATAGCAATCTCTTCTTGTTCTGGGGGTGCATAATAAATGTAAAACTGTTGACCAGACCGCACACTAGAAGGTGAAGGGACGACGACGTTTCGGTCCGTCCTGGATGGACCATTCCCAATCGACTTGAGAATGGTCCAGGACGGACCGAAACGTCGTCGTCTCTTCAGCTTCTAGTGTGTGGTCTGGTCAACATACTTCAGCCACGTTATTGTGACTCATCGTCTGCAAATGTAAAACTACTTCCTACCAGTGTCCAGTGTTTCAAACAGATGTTATCTAAGCAAACTCAGATCCACTGGTAAGACCGAACCCGTCTTTAAAGTGCTGAAGGAAAGAGTTGAGGGAAATTGAAATAAGTTTATTGAGGTAAAATACACACAAAGGGATGAGGTAGCTCAGCTATTCTCACCCCGTTGAGTACATCGTGTTAATACATATAGACACGTCACAAACAATAAACATATCACCAAACATTCTGAGAGGAAGGGAAGGGTGGGGGTTATGGCAGCAGACGTGCTACCGAGGTTCGCACTGTGCCTCCCCGCAGCGCCACGCCCGCCTGCAGCACCTGTCTGCGGTCTAGGCAGTGTCTGCAGCGGTGGGCTGCGCGCGCGCCGTCTACCTCCTACACTCTTCAGCTTTAATGTTGGTTTCATTCCTTGGAGGCGTCATTTTAAGCTTGTTAGTCACTCGTTTGCCTTGATCTTAACTACTACTACTACTTTCTTAAGTTTGGTTATGCAATCAAATATTTACTCGATTTGGTTATCTATCTTTTTTACTTTTCTCTTATTTCATTCTTTCTCTATTTTCTCTACGTTTTACACAATTGAATACAGGAGAAGCGACTTTTGACTTGTAAATAGATTCGAGTTTTTCCTTTAAATAGTTCATCTTAAGCCTTACCTAGCTAGTTTTCCCTGGAACATAACCCGCCAATTAGTGCATACTCAAGATGAAAGTGAACCTATGCTACATGTTGTACAAGGTTTTGTAGCGACTGCTGTAGAGAACGCGCAAGATGCTCAATAGAGCTGTAAGCAGGCTGTACTGCTTGCTAGGTGAAACACGTGGATCTTTTTGGTCATTGAAGAGTGAAACTTCATCCTTAAGATGACAGCCTTACTGAACACTACATTTTCCCCACAAATCCATATACTTACCTGTCCCAGGTTCAGTGCCATGAGCTTCGTAGTACTGCATGATTTGTTTCTACCCATATATCGTCGTACAAGCTCTCACACACATGTGCACAGGAGCCACATAAACATGATATGCGTTCCAAGCTTTTGGTGAGAAACTTAATAAATCCCAAAATCAGTTCATGGTATTGGTAAATGGCCGGGAACCTAGTAATGTGGGGGGATTAGCCGGATATAACCACATAATTGTTAGCCATTTAAGAGAAAGTCTAATTCCAAGTGATAAACGTCTTATTTAACGAGAGGATGTTTGAGAAATATTACCATCATTTGAAACACCAATATACAGCTGCCTCCAGTCCACCGACAGCACCATTAATAATCCAACCTGTCCTCTTACAAAGAACGTCGCTTTTCGCTCATATGCGTTACATAGGGCTAAATATTTTACTAGAAAGTGGAAGTGGCTCGCGAAAGTGACGAACTGTCCCGTTTTCTGTTTTGGGTCCTCTAGTAAGTTAGGAGATGACACTTAAAATTTAATGTTTTCTTGATGTTGGGAACCTTAAGACGGGGGGCTCATAATGACCAACAGTTTATCACTCTCTCTCTAACCTTCATCAGCAAGAAATAGCCCCCAAAATAGCCCGAGTGATGATGACAGCTAGCAAGATGATACTGATGTATTGAATTTGATTGCCTGGGTTGACTTTTGTGATTTCCGCGGCAGACGCGGCGAGATATAAGCCTTAGTGTAGAGAGGAATAAGGGCAGGCAGGAGCGGTGGGTTTGTACTCGTTAGAGAGCTATATTTAACTCGAGTGGAGGATTATCAATGACACTTATCACTGCAGCACTGCTGAACACAAGCGGCTCCGGCATCCCATGGGATAAGGTATTGCACAGATTCTTAATAGTGACTTGTCTATCTGTATCGCTAGTCTTATTTGGTGTAGCCTTCTAGGTTGTACTTTTCTGCATTCTGATAAATTGAATTTGAAAGTTTTGCTCTAAGCTGCCATTCCCTTTGACATTATCATCATCCACCACTGCCACCATCATCCACCACTGCCGCCTCCACCGCCACCATCAACCACCACTGCCGCCACCACCATCCACCACTGCCGCCACCACCATCCACCACTGCCGCCTCCACCGCCACCATTATCCACTACTGCCACCATCATCATCATCCACCACCACCATCATCATCCACCACCACCATCATCATCCACCACCACCATCATCATCCACCACCACCACCATCATCATCCACCACCACCATCATCATCATCCACCACCATCCACCACCACCATCCACCACCACCATCATCCACCACCACCATCATCCACCACCACCATCATCCACCACCACCATCATCCACCACCACCACCATCCACCACCACCACCATCCACCACCACCATCATCCACCACCACCATCATCCACCACCACCACCATCCACCACCACCACCCTCCACCACCACCATCATCCACCACCACCATCATCCACCACCACCATCATCCACCACCACCACCACCATCATCCACCACCACCACCATCATCCACCACCACCACCATCATCCACCACCACCACCATCATCATCATCCACCACTGCCGCCACCATCATCCACCATGCCGCCTCCACCGCCACCATTATCCATTACTGCTGCCACCATCATCCACCACCACCATCATCCACCACCATCCACCACCACCATCATCCATCATCCACCACCATCCACCACCACCCTCATCCACCATCGCCACCACTGCTGCTGCCACCACTATCATCCATCCAATCATCTTAATGTACTACTGGTAAGTAAAAGTAAAGATATGCTTAGAAATACATTATACTGTGTACATATATCATTCAAATGAATTTTTGTTCAACAGGTATCCGTTACTCGCTGGATGTGTGTGCTGATGAGGTTAAAGCTCTGTCTGCTTTGATGACATTCAAGTGTTCCTGTGTGGATGTTCCTTTCGGAGGAGCAAAGGCTGGCCTTAAGATTGATCCTCGCGAATATACCATCAATGAATTGGAGAAGATCACCCGTCGCTTCACTTTAGAGCTGGCCAAGAAAGGCTTCATTGGTCAGTCTGATATTAGAATGAATTCACTTGTGTAGTAATATGAAACTATAAATACTGTGTTTAGTTTCATTAAGGGTTAGAATTTGTATACAGTATAATGTTCCAAATGAGTGGGAAATAAAAAAAAATATATTTTTTATTTTACCGGGTCTCACTCCAGTGGAACGATTACTGTGCAAAAGAACTAATTAGGACGATTTGGGACTGTTTGCTTATTGAGTCCGAAAAAAATAAAGCTAAAAATCAAACTTAAATTTTCTTAGGCCTAGTATAGCACATATATGTGTTATATAAGGCCTCAGTTTGCTTGTAAGATGGATAGGTTTGGTTAGGTTTTATTAGCAACATAACTACAAAACCTTTTCCAACTAGTCCAAATTCAATACATGCCAAATTCTACTTTCTAAATGGCTATCACGTCACCATATGCATGATGGTCCACATCGTTACAATAAGTACAATCTAAACAGGAGGATAGGCTGATATATAATATAACAAATATATTTTTATTGCACTCTTTTTCCAGGAAATAGTGGACACACTATGGGAAGATGAATGTTACCTTCTGTTTCAAGTGATTGCAATAATCTTGTGACTGGAACAGAAACGTTCCAGTCACTACATACAGGTGCAGAATTTTTCCTTGACACTTATTACTTGGTTTTTAGTTTGAGAAGAAACAGGTGGCCACGTCATTGTGATTTTCAGCCCAGCATGAAGACTGGTACAACAAATATTTCAAGTTTAATGTATTTTTGTCTTGTGTTATTGTTCATAAGATATTTGCATTGCTAAATCAGTTTTAATATTATATTTAATATTTTCAGAGTTTGCATTTATGTATTTCTGCAATGTTACTCGTAGTAGTAACTAAGCCTAGGAGCTTTCACCAAATAGTTTATTTGAAACGTAATTTTTTATGTAATTATTTATTATTTCGGCTTTTTTTTTTTTTTACAGCGAGCCATGGTAATGATATAATATGTTAGTAAATTTTAGTATAATTAGATTTTGCCGATAAGTTGAGTAGTAGCCTATTAATTCATGACTTCGTAGGTACACTAAAAGCTATATAGCTGAAGGGTAAAGATGGACATTAAAGAATGGTAATGGGCTGAGTTTTGATGGTTTTCAACAAGGATTGAAATTATAATTATAGCTTTCAGTGTGGATTGAGATTATAAATTGTTTTTCTAATTGAAACATTATTCGACACTGGCTTGTAAGTGTAAAGTAAAAATTTATCATTGTGACATTTCTTACTACATTCATGTAACATAAAATAGTTTCAAAATAGGGAACTAATTGTCTCATATAGAATTGGGTAATCCACTTTCACTTCTGTAATGTTACACAATATTGAGTGAGTAATAGAAGACCTTAATTCATTGTCATAACTTGTAAGACCCCTTCTGCTCTTGTCTACTGAGCATCCTAATAGAAATGCATAGCATAAAAATTTGGTACACAAATGAAGATAGCATTACAAATAAATGTATAGAGCTGTAAGAACGGGTGTTCAGAACTGCATCCTCATATCACAGTTAAGGAGAAAATACTGATGAAAGTAATAGAGGATGCAATATTCCCAAGAGGATACCACATAGTATGAAAAAGGATAAATGTGGGTGTTGTGTAGGAGTAGCTCGACTGATGCAACAACATTAGAACCGTGAGGAGACTGAGATTTGGGAGGTAACCAACCAGCAGGATTTCATACTAGGTATCATGAACGTGAGGACCGTGAAGATAGTGGTAGGTGTTATTTACAACCCTCCATTAACTCCACAAAGGCAAGGGATGATTCTGGTAATTTCAATAAAATATGCCTAAAGATATTTAAAAAAGGCAGCCACAGGGGCAAGGAGAGCTAGAGCAAAGGTTCTAATATTTGGGGGATTTTAACCACAGGGAAATAGACTGGTCAACAAAGTATCTTCACTGGGGAGATGAAACATAGAAGATTTGTGACACCACAGACTAACATTTCCTTTGGCAACATATCAAAGAGCCTGAGGTGATGGAACACAAATAGAAAAAAGCAATGGAACAGTTTATATATCTCGAGGGTAGTGGATGAAAAGAGGACAGCAAACCCCATGGCTCAACAGTGCCAGAATGAAAAGGAGAAAGCAAAAAAAGGCATGGAAAAATATTGGAATTTGGGTACCGAGGCAAATAAGAAGGCACTAAAGGGTCCTAGAAATGAGTACACCAGAATCAGGATGGCAAAAGAGCAACAGTTTTAAAAGATATTGTGGCACAAACAAAGAGGCAACTTAAGCTATTGCATAGCCATATATATGGAAGGGGAACAACAGTACAAGACAATGTGATCAGAATGCGGAGGGACAGGGAGGAATACTTTTGAAGACTGACAAAGAAGTGTGTAAAGAACTCAAGAGGAGGTTCCAGGAAGTCTACAATCTGGAACCAGATTGGTGTCCAAGGAGGTGTCAAAAAACAGCCAGAAACAACACTTGACAGAATTGAAGTTAATGTAGAAGAGATAAAAAACAACTGGATATAGCAAAAGCAATAGGACCAAACCAGATATCACCATGGTTGCTGAAAGAAGCTATGTTGAACATTACACAAAAGACAGGAGAGTTACTGGAAAAAGGCAAATGGTAGTTCCAATATTCAAGAAAGGGGATATGAAACACTAAGTTATAGACTGGTATCATTAACATGAATTCCATCCACAACCTTACAAAAAAAAAGATGGAAATATTAATGTTGAGAGGGGTAATTAAAGTTTATTACATTAATATGCCAACATCTTGTATTGCATTTCAAAATCCCGTGTGAAAAGAGTGTTGTGAATACATATATCTGAACCATGATGATTCAAAATTATCAACAAATCTAATAATCATAAATTACATTACAGCCTCTTATTCTAACATTATTTTTTCTACTTAAAAGCACAAGATGTTTTACCCTGATTGAAACTCTTATACTTATTTTTCCTTGTCAGTGTTTTGTATAACATTATCACTTTATTATAACTTATTTTTTGTATCCCCTGTATAAGCTTTATTTCTTCTCTTACCAGTGCTGTAAACTAGTAATTGAACGACTAAAATTACCGAATGGTAGATTCCAAATGATCAAGGATTTAATAATATGAGAAAGCTAAAGCAAGCATTCTATACGTTTTAATTTCTCAATTTCTGTGCATACATTCCATTTTTTCCATTTTTATTTGTCTCTTAGCCCTCATTACTCAAACATGATAATTTAAAGGATATATCATACATGCTGCTAGGCCCGGGTGTGGATGTGCCAGCCCCTGATATGGGCACTGGTGAACGGGAGATGTCTTGGATTGCTGATACATACGCCAGGACTGTTGGTAAGATGTATCCCCTATCGCACCAGCATTTTTGCTCTCTATTTAGCCACTATTCTTTACTTGTTCTCTTTATTAATAAAGGTTAGGGGAAGGTATTCAAAATTAAAGGAGAAACAAGCTACGTACTGCAAACCCAAGCTCTGCCCAAGATGGTTGTATGCAGAAGGACTTCATTTTGGTGGCCGTGGTGAAGTAACTGCCACAACCTATAGCCCTGTTGTCTTGGTTTACTGGCACATTTTACCCCCGTAGCAGTAGGGTAAACTGTGCCATAAAACATGTGCAATGGGACGAGGAATGTTGATGTGGTTACAAAAATCGTATAAGATCTCAAATTTCATGGAGTGCCTAATGAACTCCACAGGCCCCGGTGTGGATGTACCAGCCCCCGACATGGGTACGGGTGAGCGAGAGATGTCATGGATCGCTGACACCTATGCCAACACCATTGGTATGTTTAAATTTTACTGAAGGACTTTGTCCTTTGCTATAATATAACAAGTTGCATACAGTAATTTTAGGATTTTTTGATTGGGCTGTAATCAGGTTATACAAACTTGACCTTATTCCACGTCTTTAAAGCATACAATTGCAGTACAAACCAAACAAATTTAATACATTTGAAAAGTGTCAAAATAGTATACTATGGATCCTCTATAGGATCCTCTATAGGCAGTATTTCAGAGTAACACTCTATATAGGACATATAAACACCTTTAAGTGCAGTGATATCAGGCTGCGCTGCAACCTGGACGGGTAAAGTGGAAGTCAATGCACTAAGTGCAGTCAAATACATCTATACTGCCTGCCCGTTCAAAATTGAATGTGCACAAATTTTGCTTTTTGCTGTTTGCATGATTTGCATTGTTTAATGTTATCCTTGATGGAAGAGAAAAAAAAATCATGTATTGTACTCGTTTAAGAAAAATACTGCATTGAAAATATCAATAAATTGGATGTTCTTTTAAGTTGAATTCTCAACTTGATTATCACTTCCCCTAGCCTGCCTTTGTTGCTACAGTGTGGTGCTTGGCTAGTGAGAAACCTCTAGTAGTACATACGCTTTTTTGCGTGATCATAAAGTTCTTTGGTACAGTCTTGTTTATGCATGAATCTTTAGAAAAATTAATATACATACACTATACCTATACTGTATATACTTTTCAGCCTCTTTATTAAAGCCCCACTGAATATTTGCCATTTACAAATTTCTTAAATACCTTTCATGGATGTTATAACATTTCACTTTGTTGGGGAAATGAAAACATTATACTGTAACATTAAATTATTAACTTTTGGTATCCAGGTTTGTAAAATAATGTTCATACTAGTAGAGTAATGCATGGAAATGTTTTATCTGCACACATGTAAATCAACAGAATATGTTTTAGGAAATGATAATATCAATGCAATGTAAGATTTGGTGTTTACGTCATGGAATTTGGCGAGTTGACTGACTACATAAGTTGTACAGGTGCCTGCAGGGTTGCCACACCTGATTATAAGAAAGGATCAGGTGGATTTAGTTGTTCTGAGGCGTGGTCATGACAAATGCCAGGATTTATTAATCTGTTGCCTCATAGTCTGGTGATATGTTACTAAAAGTTTTTAGTATCAGGATTAGTGTGCATGTATGTTTTTGCCAGTTATCTTCAGATGTTTTGGTTGAAAGTTAAAAATATAAAAAGCCAAATCAAGAAACCCCGGGCCAGGAAAACAAAAGGGGTCCTTGTGAAGACATTTTGGCTTGGCCCTGGGTGGATTGCCCACTGTAGTGAGAATTTTGTAATGGAAATAGTTTGTAGTGATGTATTTGCTTTGAAGAAATGTTTGTAATGAGAATGTACGCTCTTACTTGACAGTGTGTCTGAAGAAGTAGCCCCACAACATTTTGGTTCCTGGGAGAATTCCCAAGAGAGTTAGCTATACAGTATTAGCGAAAGATGTTTAAGTTACATTGCATAGTAATGATCTTATAAGTATTTTATAGTATCCTCATGGTCCTTTTAATCTGAAGGATAGTATTTGATGAAAGAAATATGGTTTGTGATTGTTTAAATCATAAATTTGATTATAATTTTAAATTTTAAATGATTTTAGCTATATAGTATATTGATGAATAATTTATTAATGATCTTAATCAACATAACATGAATCTTGCAACACCATGTAATGTCATCAATTTACTGTATACTGTGACACTGTTTTTCTTTAATTTGCATGGATACATTGCCCTAAACCTGGTTCATACCATTACATGCTTTATAGTCTTCCAGGCTCGGTGCCTTCTTTTGATAATTACTTGTACCCCTTACACTCACTGATTGATACACTGGCCTTTTCTTCAGTTTTGTTTATTAAATCTGCCATAACAAGGTAAGTTTTTTATAGTGACTAGTTGAAATGCACTTAATAGTATTAATATGCTGCATGCTTGATGTATGGTACTTTCACTGTTTTGCATGACATGATGTTTTTGATATTGAGAGCATGAGTGCTTTGCTTCATTCCCATGGGATGCTTCGTGTTCATAGGCTTTTAATTACTGAATGTAATTTTTTCTTGTTTATTAACAAATTTGATATGGTATTATTGCAATGAAGAACATAGTGAGAATATTTTTAAATTAACCCTTGTGTTTTTTTTATATATTTTTAAATTTGCAGCAATGAAGAAATTTTTCAGTAAGATGATTACAAATTATGATGCGTAGTTTTTGAGTATTTAATGTGTGTTAATGCTGCTTCTGAGCTCTCTTAGTTGCTGCCTGTGGCAAGACTATAGACTTCATGGTGAGGAACTAGCAGGCATGACTAGGGAGGGGAAGGGAATTATCAGGGGAAACTGCAAAGCCATTCTGACTGTAGCCCTTAGAAGGGATAAGGATTTGGGATGGGACGGGGGAAAGGAATGGTATTGACTAGGTATTGTAGCAACTGCTGAGTAGTGTCTTGGCTAACTACTGCCCATGTCCCACTAGGTTATTAGCTCCAACTTATTATTATTATTAACATCTTTATTGACAAAATTAATTACAATTTTGCCTAATCTGAGGATTTTGATAGTCTTATTAAATTGAGGTTAATGCTAGTATTCACTGTCACGCAGGACAGAGGGTCATACATAAGACAATAGGCCTAAACTGTAGGCTGAAGCACATATATATCACGGTTACAATCAATGTTTTAATGTGTGGATATGTGAAAACAACTTTCTATTGTGCACTGCCACACAAGTGCAGGGATGGGTTCATAAGTGATACAGCTTAGAATATAAGTAGAAATTGTTCTTCATTCTTTAAAATGGACAAGCAAATTTTGGGTAAATTGTTAGGATGTCGTCCAGAACACCTGAGTCAATAAAATAGTTACACAGTTGGTGGTACAATAGGCCAGGAGGTCTAAAGTCCTTTACGGTTTCACATTCATCAATATAGTGTTCTAGTGAATGCATTAAAGGTTTATCACAGAGTTTACAATCTGAATATTCTGGTAGTGGCTCAGCCTCACTAACCTGCCAGATGTGTCTATAGCCAAGGCGAATTCGCGCGATTACTACATCACATTGCCTGGTCCGGTTACTGTGCTGACCATACAAATACCTATTATTACAGAACTTGTCATAACTTTTAATACTGCAGCTTTCAGGTCTCTGTGCATTTCTTAGTTCTTCTAAATCTGAATTAATTTCTTTAATTTGTATGTTTCTAATAACTGCATTAGATAGTCCAAAATCATAATCAATGTTTTCTTTCCTGCAAGCCTCATTGGCCAATTGATCTACAAAGTCATGTTTTTCAACTCCAACATGGGATGGGATCCACACAAATTTTATACAAGAATTATTATCATTGGCAAAAATTACATTCCATTTAATATTACAAGCTACTTCCGACATACATTGTGATGGGTTATTTAAGGACTGCAGAGCACTTTTAGAGTCACAGAAAATAACTCCACCACCATTGAGCTTAAGGTATTCAGTGGCTAGATAAATACCCAATAGCTCGGTCTGTGTCGTGCTTGCCCAGTTGTTCAATCTCTGTGTACTAGTCATGATCATTTCATTCCCTTTATACACTGCACATGCACAACCTGTTCTACCAGTGCCTAACTGCACAGAGCCATCAGTAAAGGCATAGGATTCAGTCGGTTTGAGAATTTGAAGATGACTGTCAATAGCTTCTAATGTTATACATCTCAAAATGTCAGTGTTATACATTTGTTTTACACTGATGGGAGTATAATGCAGAGAGACCTCCACATCTTTCCAAGGGGGAATATAGTGAACAGTTTTATCAGGGTTAAGAGATACATTCAGTTTCTGAAGATTATAGACACAACAACTGAGCCACACACTGTAGGGAGCTTTTTGCGGCGGATTGAGGGAACAGTCAGAATTGTTTAGAATGGATCTCAATTTAATTTGAATAGAGCTGGGGGGACCATTATTTTTCAAAGTTTTGGCGCAAAACATAGTACTAAGTAGAACTATTCTTTCGTAAATGGAAGGTAAGTTTAGTTCCTTTCTCATGTTAACAATTCTGACAGTTCTAGGACAACCCAGGATGATGCGCATGGCATCATTCTGTACTACATCTAGGCCTTGTAATTGTTTAGGAGAAAAATTAAGAAGATGCAAGGCATAATAATCAACAACAGATCGTATAAAGGCAATATAAAAACTACGAGCATATTTTATGTTAATGCCAAATCCTTTGCCAACAAGAGTTCTGAGAGGTTTAAGACGCTCAACAAGTTTTTTACGCAGGTTGCTGATGAGATTTGTATCATTAACCTCGACTCCAAGATATTTATAAGACTCACAAGTCTCCACGGGCACTCCATTAATAGTATAGTTAGCATGAAGAGAATGGGGAATAAGAACCCTTGTTTTATCAACAGAGATTATGAGGCCACATTCTACTACTTTCTTGGAGAATGCATCAAGTAACATTTGTAGCCTTGGTTTACTGTGTGCCATAATACAAATGTCATCAGCATAACATATAACTGTTTCCGTAGGTTGTACAGGTATGTCATGGATAAGTTTGTGCATAAGTATATTGAAGAGCATAGGGCTTAGGACACCGCCTTGAGGTGTGCCTAGTTCGAATGCATCTGTTCTTGTACTTTTAACTCCTTTAAATAGGACACTAGCACGCCTGTTGGATAGGTAGCTCTTTATCCAACTCAGAAGATTACCTTTGATTCCAAATTCAGCAAGTTGCTCTAATATTATTTCGCCATTCGCTACATCGAAAGCTGACTTTAGGTCAATAAAGGCTGCCTGTGTCCCATCCTGGGAGTTTACAAAGTATTCAGCAAAGCATGTTTGTGTGCTACACTTGGGCATGAACCCATATAGGTTTGGGGCCAGTTTTTCTTTGACCTGAAACATGACACGATTGAGAACAATTCTCTCCAAGACTTTACACATGCAAGATGTAAGGGAAATGGGTCTGAATTTTTGAGAGTTAGGTTTAGGAATTGGTATTATGAGACTTTGTGTCCATTTCTTTGGCAAGATACCTTGTGAGAGACTCATTTGATAGAGGTCAAGCAGAGGGTGGCTAGGGACATCATTCAGTAAGCTCAAGATGTTATAAGTTATACCATCCTCACCAGGGGCAGTTTGCCTAGGTTTTCCTAATGCTGATGTTAATTCAAAGGGGGTTATAGGAAACTGATCCGTTAAATCTGGTGAGGAGCGTGCTATTTCAATATTAAAGTTTCTGTTAATGTTGGTATGTCTTAAATGCTGCTGTATATCTGGGGGTAAGGAAGAAATTTGTGAGACACTAGACCATTGAGCTAGGAGCATGTCAGCATATTCTGCAGGAGTATGATGAAGCTGAACTGGGGCTGAAGGTTTGGTAATGTTTTTAATTTTGTTCCACATTTCTGATAATGTTGTAGTTCTATTGATACCTTGTAGGAATTGTTCCCAATATGTGTTCTTAACTTGACCCTTAAGCTCGCGAAAATCTCTGTTGGCATTAAGGAATGCAAGTAAATTGTCAGCTGTTTTGTCTCGTTTATAAGAGTCAGCATGTTATACTCAAATTCTGTCAGTTGAAATGTAACCAATCACAGGCGAGTAGGCCTCTGACGTCATGCCAGACAGAGGAGCATCAGCGATGCTCCCAGCAGCCTCAGTTATCCTCACAGGCTCAGAGTAGAAGGACCTCGGCTAGGCAGATATATACCTTGCAATCTCAGTCAATAAATAGATACAGAAGCGACTACTGTGTCTACATTCTACCCGAACAAGGCAAACGAATAAGCAAGCTGAAGCACTTTAGCTCGCTCTGCAATAATAATAGGATCCTCTGTCCATGAGGAAGAACGAGTGTTCTTTTTTTTCCTTGATTTAACCCAGGTATCATAATAACTGGTAATGATACTGACAAGATCATTGTAAAAGTGGTCCACTGATACAGGTGTATACCCAGTGTACCACTTATGTACATAAGCCTTAAAGTGCTGTTTAAGATTGTCTGGAATGTTAATTTTAACTCTAGGATGAGGATTGGACCTAATATCCGCCACATTGTATTCACAATATATTGCAAAATGATCACTTACTAGTTCTGGGATGAGCTTAACGTTGACGTTGCTATCTACTAGGCTGTATCCAATCACATAATCCAGTCTACCCCCCAATAAATGGGTCTGTTTATCAGTATCATACACAGTAATATTATGATCATTAAGGTATTTCAAGAAGACCCTTCCATTATTGTTACACTGAACGTCACCAAGAGCAGTGTGACGAGCATTAAAGTCACCCATACATAACATAGCTGTGTTACCTGTAGGTTTCGGTAGCAGGTCTGCTTTAAGTACATTACATCGTCCATATATGTTATACAGTAGGAAATGGCTATTTGCAGTTTGCAATTTGAATTTTTGATAATGTATACTATCACTCCTATGATTTTTAATTAGTTTACAGATTAATCCACTCTTAATATACGTTAGTAAACCAGTTCCAATACTGTTGTTGTATGCTATATACCCAGGTATCCTAGGTGGGACCTTCTTGATAGTTGTGGTCGTATATGGTTCCTGTAAACAGATCACATCTACGTCTCTCATTTTAGCATACAAGATTACGTCATTTATCCGAAGATAAACACTTCGAATATTCCAAGAAAGAAACTTAATTGTTTTTGTTTGATGAGCCATGGTTAAGTGTCAAGGGAATTAAGGTAACATTTAAGTTCGTAAAACAATTGGAGAACATAAGTAATTTTGTTCCGTGTGTCCTGAGTACTTTTGTTTAGGAGGCGTTTAACCTGAGTAGGAGTTGGTGTTCTAAAGTCTTTATGTTTAAGCAAATCAAGGGTGTCTTGACGATCTAGTTGGGGTGCCAGTGAGGGATCAATGACTACTCTAACACCATTCCCCATGGGGATTTGACACTCACGTTCCGTAGAGACAGGTGAAGTAGCCTCAGCAGCTGCAACATTACCACTCGCATCACTACTGGTGCTGGGAGAATTTACTTGATCACTATCGCTAGCATGATTCACTTCACTATCACCGGGCAGATTCATCACTAATGTTTGTATTTTAGCTTCCAAATCCATAATTTTATTTTTTAACCAGTTAATTTCTTCTGTATCTTTGCTTGTTTGCCTTAGCCCATCGAGGGTTGGAAACTGCTTACTAGAGGTGACATTAGGAGCTTCCAGCTGGGTGCCTCCTGCAGCTGGACCAGACGCCTCTGGCGTCCTGCTCATGGTAGAGAGGGCGGGGCGTCGAGGGCAGCCAGGATGCCAAACATCTACACCTTGACGCTTACACCTGGGACACTTCCGGACCAGAGGAGAGGCTTCCTCCCCATCCTCAAGGGTAGGGGGGTCCCTGTGAGGACACTCCCTTGTTTGGTGCTGTTCAGCACAGAGCCCACACACAGGGTCATGTTGACAGTACCTAGAGATATGATGAGTACCATGGCACTTATAACAAACAACAGGGGGGGATACCCAAGATTTTATAGGACTTGATGGGATGAAATGTCCAAAAAAGGTGTAATGTTCAGGGGGAGGGTCACCGCCATTCCAAACAATGATGATCCTGTTGAGAGGATGACCATCCTTATATATCCGTCTTGCCTTGTAGACCCCGTCAAGGGTATAAGCTCTATCAAGAGGATACTCTTTGGGAAAACTGGTAACAATATACTCCAACTGGCAACATGTGGCAGCACCAACACCACACTGAACTCCCCCCCCCCCCCCCCCTCTCTTCTGAATCCAATCTGTTCACATTCTTATCTGTCTGGCCCCTAGCAGCAGGTTATATGGGCAGGCAGAGAGGAAAACTTCCCTAATGTGGCTTGTGTTTTCCTTAGAAACTTAGTGATTTATTTGTGCAGTGGGTTTATGCTATATTAGGGAGCTCCTAGTGTGTATTTTTGGGTGTAGCTACAGGAACAGATCTATGCCTGTCGTGTCCCATGTTCCCCAATCTTTATCATATGGCATTTTGTTCCACTGGTTTTGGTATCCATTATGTCTTGGGTAAATTATTCCAACTGTCCACCACTTCACAAAAGAGAACTTTATACCTTTTCATGGAACTATTGTTTTCATTGCTTGAATCTAGGTCCTCTTGTTAAAGTTACAGGTTTAAGAAATTTCTCTTTGTCGACTTTGTCAATTCCTGCCACAATTTTGTATGTGGTAATTATATTGCCTCATTTTTCTTTTTCCTAGCAGGTTTGGTATACAGTACTTAATGCCTCCATCCTCTCCTTACAGGCCTGGAAGCCATTTAGTAGCATGTCAATGCATATTCTGATTGCAATCTCATAGATGTTGTGAACAATTTCTTTAACACTATATTGTCTAAACTCGGAAATTCAAATCATATGGGGCTCATCAGGGGCCTGACGCTGAGCGAACAGTGCTCAGGGTTCATAGTTCTAAGGGGTCCGGGTTCAGTCCCCGGCAGAGGCTGACAAATGGGCAGGGTTTCTTTCATCCTGATACACCTGTTCACCTAGCAGTGAATAGGTACCTGGGAATTAAACAGCTGGTACGGGCTGCTTCCTGGGGATGTTTTTGTGAAAAATAGGATTAAGGACTTGCCCGAAATGCTATGCGTGCTAGTGGCTGTACAAGAATGTAATTACTCTTGTATAAATAAAAAAAAATAAAAATAAAATAAATCTCCATAAAAGTTAGCCAGACATTTAACTTAGCCAAATTTCTTATCAGGAATGTCTAAAATTAACATTTGTCAATTTTTGGTACCATAACTCCCACCACTTACCCATGCATTTTCATGATTTCTCTTCTTAATCTTGCAGTTTACTTAAAATCAATAACGGAAAATTTATTTGAGTTACAGTACTGTGCTTTGACAGTATTTCACCAGCCATGAATTTAAAAGCACTAAAGAAATTTGGATAATTTTATAGGCTTCTCTGGTGACAGTTTATTATCCATCTTTAATTACCCTTAATTTTAAGTTTTGTAAATACTGTGCAGATAAGTTTAATAAGATATATTTTCATGATCCTTAAGTGTTATTTTGAGCTAAACATATACTTCATTAAAGGACATGATGACATCAATGCTCATGCGTGTGTCACCGGTAAGCCAATCAACCAAGGTGGAATTCATGGTCGCACATCAGCTACTGGACGTGGCGTATTCCACGGTCTCGAGAACTTCATTAATGAGGCTTCATACATGTCTATGATTGGCATTACTCCTGGATGGGGTGGCAAAACATTCATTGTGCAGGTTAGTACAGAAATATGCTGTTAAATAGAGCAAGAATAATACTCTTGTAACATATAGGGTTGATTACTCTATATAGTATTAATTCAGATGCATTTATGTAAACTATTGCTGATCCAGTCAGTGGAACAGCAGTTGGTTCATTTGTAAGATGGTTCTCTATTTTTACAATGTCAGTACCTAACATGCTGAGATATGCCAGTTCAATTACCTGTAGATTTGACTAGGAATTACAATTGTAATGTAATTACATTACATTACAATTGCATTTACAATTTTTTTCTTTCCCTGGTCCTTTAATGCATTCGTGTGTAAAATGATGCCTCCCTCTGATGGTTTAGTAAGAACTAGACCAATACTGTTTCCTATTTGTGTACTACACTTGTCTAATTGTACTTTTGCCATGACAGTAATGGAATGACACCCAAATATATACTCATAGAATAACATTCTGTACTATATTTTTTCTTTTTTTTTTTTTGCTGTTTATTTTGCCTAGCTTCAAGTTTATCTTTCATTTTTTAGGGCTTTGGCAATGTGGGTCTGCACTCGATGAGATACCTCCATCGTGCTGGTGCTACTTGCATTGGAATTAAGGAAATTGATGGGGAGATCTTCAATGCAAATGGTATTGACCCCAAGGTGAGACATCATTTTTTTGTATTAAAATTAAGGCTTGCAAATTCAAAATATTTGCTGAAAAAAAATATACTTTAATAGTTATACTGTACTCAGATTTGATATATATACTGTATTGACTTTTATTTCTAGGAACTTGAGAACTGGAAGATTGAACATGGAACAATTATGGGATTTCCCGGAGCTCAGAAGTATGAGGGTGAAAACCTTCTTTTTGAAAAGTGCGATATCTTGATCCCTGCTGCCATAGAGAAGGTCATCCATAAAGGAAATGCTCACAAAATTCAAGCTAAGGTACATTTTTTTTTATATATATAATTATTCAGTGTCAAGTGCATGACTTTTGACTCTTCTCAAATAACAATATATCTTTTAAAACTTATTCGGATTCCTTGACTTTTACAGTACAGTATGGGTCTTTTAAGTACGCTCTCAAATGGGATGTCTTCCTGGATCACCCTTGTGAAACAACCATATACTGTATAATTATTATGATTGCAGATTATTGCTGAAGCTGCGAATGGTCCTACAACACCTGCTGCAGACAGTCTTCTTCAAGAAATGAACGTGCTTGTCATCCCCGATTTGTACATTAATGCTGGCGGTGTAACCGTTTCCTACTTCGAGTGGTTAAAGAATCTCAACCATGTATCATATGGTCGCCTTACTTTCAAGTATGAAAGAGAATCCAACTACCATTTGTTGGGTAAGTGATGAATATAAAATATAAAACTTTCCACTTAAGAGTTAATTGCACTTAAATACACAGTGCTGCCTCCAGTCATACAATAGCACCCTGTGGTGCCCTTACCCACTTGGTTCGTTGGCAAGAACAATGCAGGGAAAAATCCTGGACAAGGTTGGAGGAATGAGCACCGTTCCTTCACAGCTTGTCCCTGTGTGCGCAACAGTAATTAAGAACCTAAATGTAAACCATTTTGGCAGATCATTTTTTAGCAAAACCATGGAGTAGCCCATCTGGTTTCAGTGCCTGGCCCTAAGCCCTGAATTAAAAAAAAAAAAAAGTTACTCAAGAAAACTACTTACGTTTTGTCTTAATTTGTCTAGAGCTTGTCTATTAACTTTAGAACTTTTTTTTACTATGTTCAGTCCATCTATAATAAAAATAATGATCAACATGATAGGCTTTGTTATGAAAATAATTCATCTTTTACATACAGGAAGCCAATTTGATATATATTTATTTTATAATTTTTCTCATTTACATGTGAATATAAATCTTCAGTTAAATTTGAAATCAGATTACAGTACTGCACAGTATTTACTTTCAAATAATTTCTTTAATTATGATTAATTTTTTTTCTTTACAGCATGATTTATAAAATAAGGTGGAACTATAATGCTCACACCTGAGGTGCTTATATATTGTTCATGGTGCAATATAAGATGGGATAATAGTCCTGAAAGCTGATTCTTTGAATTTACATAATCACAAGTAAATACAGTATACTGTGGTCGACTCCTAGCTTAACAAAGTAAAGTGCACTTCCCAACACCTCACATCAGTTTTAACAGCATAGATTTTTTTTTTAAGAATTTTGTGGACAAAATAGAGAACATTTTGGGAAACAAAACAAGACAAACATTTTTCATAAAATATGAAAATAATATATCTACAGTATGGTACTCTCTCGAGGTTTATTCTGCAAAAAAGTATCGAGACATTTTTACTGCACAAGTTTTGTAACTTATACACATCATAATTTAAGTGATGTAGTAATTTAATAAATCGATATGGATCAATTTGTAAAATCTGAGAACAAAAGAACAGATTTAAACTCAAAAGCAAAGGTATTGAAAAATTTGCATAAATACTTTTTGCCACTTGGGTGGTAAAGAAATGGGTTAATTTAAATGGAAGAGTAGTTATGCTGAGACCATAACTATCTATGATTCCAAGGATTAACGTCCCCACAGCCCAGTCTCTGGCCAGGCCTACTGGTTACTGGTCTGGTCAACCAGGCTCTTCGATGCAGTTGCTTGCAGCCAGATGTATGAATTACAGCAGACAGTCTTGATTGGTACCTGATTCCTGATCAACCAGATACCTGGTTGATCAGGTATCTTTTGAAAGTGTTTATCAAGTTCTCCTTTGAACACTGCAAGATGGCAGCCAGTTATGCCCCTGCCGATAAGCCAAGCCAAGCACTACCCAGGGCAAGACCCCCTCAAAAGGAGAAGACCCCAACGGACAGACTTGCGAAGCCCCACTCAGGAAGTTTGTCTGATTATCCACAAAAGTATCCTGGTGAACCACCAGATGGGAGCTCGGGTTACCCAAGAGTTCCACCTGCTCACCTAGTTCACTAGTGCGCTTAGCACCAAGCCAAGAACACGTCCCCTGGGTGTCTAGCTCTGACATACCTCGATGACTGGCTAGTTTGGACTCAAATTTGTCAGAACTATCAGTTAATGAGTGATCTGGAGCTTTCCTAGTTGGGGTTTCTAATTAACTGGCAAGTCTCATTTGACCCCAGTTATTACCAGGATGAGATTGGTCTTTGACTCCAGGATGTCCTCTCATTTCCCTTGATGCTAGCCTTCAGCTATAGAACCATCTTCAGCTAGTATTATGAGGCCTCTCTCTTCTCATCAAACCTAAAGTATCATCTTGGTTGGATTTGGCTGAAATCATCGTTTTGTCTTCTCCTAGTTGGAGTTGGGGCTCTGTATATTGCCTCCCCCATTTTTCACATTTCTTGCTCCAAGGCTAAATCCTCCACAATGGTGGTATGGTTTAGCCAGCCAGATGTTTGTCTTTGAATTAAAAATCTGTAGATGTTTGCATCTTTGGTGCTTTCTTTATAGGTTTCTCATGCTTTCTTTATAGGTTTCTCCACTAAAGATTTTTGAGATTGGGGTTTTTAGCAGGCATTCCCATATTGGCCTTTCATTCATTGTTGTAAGGCCTTTGGTCTCGTCGTGTTTACATTTGCTTAGGCATTTAGTATGTGGCCATTATTCACTTCTGCCATTGTTGTCCAACAGGCAAACACATTCCATCTTTTTGTTTTCTAGAAAAGCCAGTCTCTTTATTAAAGCTCCATTGTGAGTAAGTTTGTGGAACTACAGGAGGATTCCTCCTGTAATATTCCTCTGAAAGAGGAAATGTCCCTTTCAGGTTGTTCCCCGTAAGCTTCCTCCTCCCCCCCATTTTTTCTTCTTTGCTCCAGTGAGAGGGAGCAGACTTCTGAGACCCCTGGGTATCATTTGGTGGCAGTTTGCCACATCACTACTCATGTATTTATCTTGTGGAAACAACAGTTTGCCTTGTTTATCTAGTTGTGCCTCGTTTCATTCAAGCATTCACTTGTTTGTTTCACCAGTGCTTTTTGGTGGCATGTTCCCCAGTTTAGTGGGTGCTCTCCGATTTGCTTACATAGCATTGTAGGGCAAGCCAGATCCTAGTCTTAGTTTCCCGTAGACCATGGACAAGTCTTGGTTGTGTGTTGGGCTACAATTTGGAGCCGGGCTCAAAGAGCTTGAGTGAAGGGTGGCCCCAGAAAAAAACATTTCACAGTATTCAATGTTTGATTTGGAAATTTTGTCAGTAATTAGTAATTAATTAAAAAAGGACTGCCAGTTCTGAGTAAAGGATTGCCAAAACAATGCCAGAATTGAAGGTTAAGCACCAGTAGCTACTGAAGGACTGCCTAGAAGAGAGCATCAGTTCATTCATTCACTATATTTTTAAGAGTTCATTTACAGATTGTTTCAGCAATGGATAAGCTATTTTCTTTGAATATTATATGTTGCATGATTTTCTGAAGCTTCAGTTATTTTACTTCATCCAATACTTTCAGTCCATTATTTTTTCTTGTACAGCATTAGATTTTACTAAGCTTAGTGAAATTTACATAAACTTGAATATACAACTCTTATCTAAAAAGCATGCACACAACACACACAGTGTGTTCAGCAGTGCCAGCAGGAATATCAAATTGCCTAAGTATTGGGAACAGGTTGAGGGCTGTAAATGGTGTCCCAGGTTACATAAAGGTATATGGAAGTTTAAAAGTAAATTAGATACAAGAAATAAGTTAAAGTGAGTGAAAATTCCGAGTTAGAAAAGTTTATTTTCCACAACAAACGATCGTCAATAACAAAGATGGCCGCCACCATGGGGGAAGGTAAACACATCAACAGACGATTGTTTCAAAGAATTCTCACCAAGATCTTGTTAGCTCCACGAGAGATTATTGAGGACATGCTAAAGAAGTATCAACACGTCAAGCAGGCCACAAGAATGAGGGAAGGGAATGTTCCATCAATACTGGATCTAATATTCACCAGAAAAGAGGAGATATTTGACACCAGTACCTCCCACCCTTGAGAAAAAGTGATCATGTCCTGTTGGAAATTGAATATGCTTTGCGATATAATCTAGAAGATAATGGGGACAATGAAACTGTGTATAAACTCAATTTCAAGAGAGGACACTATGGGGAGCTTAGATTTTTTTTTAACGAGTTTAATTAAACAGACTTGTTGCTAGGCCAGGAAGTAAATGGAGATGTATGCCAAATTTTGCAAAATATACAATGAAGGAACAAACATTCAAATCAAAACAGACAGATGCGCAGGACCAGGAAATAGGATTGGTTTAACAAATTGTGAAAGGGCCAGAGAGGATAAGACGGGAAAATGGGTTCGATATCGGAAGAGGCCTAACCCGCAAACATACCAGCAATATGAGCAAGCAAGAAATAATTATGCAGCAGTGAGAAGAGAGGCAGAGAGGAACTTTGAAAAAGGTATAGCGGACAAATGTAAAATGGATCCAGGCCTTTTCTATAAATTCATTAAAAGCAAGCTGCATGTAAAAGATAAAATCAAGAGATTGAGAACAGGGAACAGGACTACTGAGAATGAAAAAGGAATGTTATCTTGAGGTGATTTTGGTTATCATTGTGATGATAACAATAAATGTGTGAAATGCTCAATGAGCAGTTCCAAAGTTTGTACAAAATGAGGATTTCAGAAAGCCAGACCAAATACCAACTTCAAAGCACACCATAGAATACATAGAGGTATCTCCAAATAAAGTTAAAAAATTACTCGTGGGGATAGGAAGAAATAAAGCAGTTGGACCTGGAGTTTTACCTTGGGTGCTGCAAGAATGTGCAACTGAGCTGAGAATTCCACTCCAATTAATATTTCCAGACATCCTTGTACACAAGCATCTTAACAGATACTGTATATGGGAAAAGGTAAACATGTAGTACCAATCTATAAAAATGGTAGTAGAGAGGAGCCTCTAAATTATAGCCCTTATTAATCATTAACAATATCATTATTAAGTATCATTAGCAAGTGTGGTAGTCAAACCACTAGAAAAAAATGGTTAACCCAAATGGGTTGAACACCTAGAGAATAATGACATAATAACGGACAGACCGTGTGGTTTTCGAACAGGAAGATCCTGTGTAATAAATCTTACTTTTGATGATAAAGCCACAGTGATACTATAGGAAAGAAGTGAAGAAAGAGAAAGAGGTTCACTGTGTCTATCTGGATTTAAAAATGCTTTTGATAGTCAACACAAGAGGCTGTTCTGGAAACTGGAACATGCTGGAGGGGTGACAGGGAGACTTCTGACATGGAGGAAAAATGTTCTTACAGATGAGGGCAGTGATCAGACAGTATTTCTGACTGGAGGGGTGTTACTAGCAGAGTACCACAGGGTTCAGTTCTTGCACTAGTAATGTTCATCGTCTGCTAAACACACTACTAGAAGGAATACAAAATTATATGAACATGCTTGCAGATGATGCTAAAAATAGTGGGGAAGATATTAGATGCAGACGATTGTAATGCCCTTCAAATTGATCTAAATAAAATAAGTGCTTGGGCCATCAAGTGGCAAATGGAATTCAATGTGAATAAATGCCATGTTATGGAATGTGGAATTGGAGAAAATAGACCACACACAACTTACAAAATTATGTGGAAAGGAATTACAGAACTCTAATAAAGAACAAGACCTAGGGATGGTTTTGGATAGTAAGTTGTCACGAGAGGAACACATAAAGAACATTGTGAGAGGAGTTTATGCGTAGCTGTTCAACTTCATACTTGCTTTTAATAATATGGATGGTGAAATACTAAAGAAATTGTTCATGACTTTTGTGAGACCAAAATTGGAATATGCAGCAATTGTATGGTGTCCAAATCTCAACTCGCACATAAACTGGAAAAGGTGCAACGGCATGCTACAAAATGGCTTCCGGAATTGAAAAACAAGAGTTATGAGGGGAAACTGGAGGCATTAAACATGGCAAAACTAGAAGATAGAAGAAAAAGAGGAGATATCACCACTACTTACAAAATACTAACAGGAATTGGCCAAATTGACAGAGGAATTCCTGAAACCAGCAACTTCACGAACAAGAGGACACAGGTTCGAATTGAGGAAACAAAGATGCCGAAAAAAATACTATAAAGATTTCTTTTGCAAAGAGAATGGTAGACAGTTAGAACAAGTTAAGTGAGAAAGTGGTGGCCAAAATCGTCAGTGCTGGCAGTTTCAAAGTGTTATACGACAAAGAGTACTGGGAAGGTGGGACACCATGAGCGTAGCTCTCGTCCTGTAACTACACTTGGGTAATTACAAGATGTTTGCGTTTAGTTCTTTAACATGTTTTCATTATAGTTGATGCTGCTGCTCCTCCACAGTTTACTCTCCCTCCTCTGCTTCCCTTGCTCCTCTCCCTCCTCTGCTTCCCTTGCTCCTCCCACCTCCTAGTTTTTTTTTCAGTTACCTTTGTTAAAGGGTTTGGTAAAATTGTGTAGTATAATTATTATTAAATTAAGATTTTTTTGTGCTTATTATATTCTGCTTTCAGATGAACCTTGCTGTGAAGTGATGAACTAAATCAATTTTTTTGCAGACTCTGTGTCCCATTCCCTGTCCAAACACTTTCAGCAAGACTTTTCTGTGACTCCTAGTGAAAAGTTTACCCAGCGCATCGCTGTGAGTCATGTTGTATTGTACCCTATTATCTGCTATGATTATCTTTCTTTTCAAGTTTTATTAAGTTATACAAAGTATACATTTTTGCTAGCCTTTTCTCCAAATGTGCTTTTTGTTTCAGCTTTACCCTGCACCCACAAGCCTTAAAGAGGGCTGTATGTATATGCATCACTCGTACTGTTCTCGTTAAGTGAATCTACTATATGCACAGAAGTTGCATATTTATCACATTTCTATGCCTGATGCAACACATGGTATAAAGGCTCAAACGACTTATTGGATCGAAAAATAAAAAGAAGGGATATTCGAGCAACCCAAGTGGAGAACTGGCAGCTCTCGAATCAAAACATAATTACATGTTTTTGCTTCAATTTTCTTACATTAACCAATTCCCCACATACAACACCTGTCCCTGAACCCTCCCTTGTATAATTACTTATTAAATCCATATTACGAGCAAGAATATCCCTCCAACAGAATCTGTTCAGGAGTCTCTTGAGCGGCGATTTGGTCGTGTTGGTGGCAAGATTCCCATCGTACCATCCGAGTCTTTCCAGGAGCGCATTTCTGTACGTAATTTAGCTATAGAAATCACTAATGCTAAAGCCTTGTTTACTTGGAGATAACAGGTTGAACAAGTGCAACAGCTGCAATTTAAGATGTAAAAATCATGATTTTAAAGCAGGGAAGTGAACGGGAAGATCCTTTAAGTAGGTTTTGGTTAATCTTAGCTTTCAGCATCTCGGACTGCATATATTTTGCATTTTTCGTACATTTTTTTGCATACGAATGGTATCTGCTTTTCTTACTAATAACAAAACCAAGTACCATAAATTTGTATGGCCTTTTAGGGTATTTGGCACCTAAAGGTTTGAAAGTGATTGTGTGAAATATTTGGTGAAGATTCTGCATGCTTCACATAGCTGTAAATGTTAACAAATACCTGTATAAGATTACAGGTATTTTGATTACATTGTTAAGTTTGAATTCTTTAAATTTGTTGTGATCTTTTCTGTGCAGTGTGTCCTCATTGCTCTTCTGACTTAAGCCATGGGACCCCCCATGTCACTGCTAATATATTGGACTGAATGTGCTTTTTTTTTTTAGATATGGACACAGTATAACTGATGCCTACTCCAATTTCGGTTTCATGAATGCTGTAAATAATTTCACATCAGCTGTTTGAACATTAGAGGCCTATGGCTCTTCACCCTCCTTCCACCAAATATTATAAATATTTGCATAACAAAAGTGAATGTTTTCAAGAGGTAATTTGACAAATTCCTGCAATCGGTGCCAAATCAACTGAATTGTAATGGATATATGGGCCTGTGACCCACTTCTATGAACAGACATTGATAGTTGGGGGGGGAGGGGGGGGGCAGACAAACCTGTCCTCAGGCTGGGCTTGGAGTATAAAAGACCCCACAATTCATGGTGAATGGGGTAGAGGTTGGTAGGTAAGATTGCTTGATGGACCGGGGAGATGCAGGCAGGTACTTGAGCTGAAGTGACAGGCTCACTTGATTGGCCAAGTACAGATATGTGTGTATGAATGTGCATGTGAGATTACAGTATGGAGAGCTATGTTTGGTAGTACACCACCAAGGAAAGGAAAGGAGAGGAGTAAGAACACCACAGAGGGAAGAAAGGAGGGAGGAAGCATATGAGTGAGAGACAACCCTGTACAAGTTTCCATCCTGCTTATATGGTTTTTGGCTTAGCCTCTCAGGTTGTTTGTGCCAGACTTTTCATAAAGGGAATGGTTTCATCAGCACACTTATCTTTATCAGGATATCCTGCTAAGTCATGTCAAAGTTTCTCTTAAATCCTTGCCTTGTCTTTCTTAAATTTATTGATCTACCAATTGTAGAATGTAAAACAAAATGCTAAAAGGATTTTATCCTGAATGACGCCATGCATTGGTTGGAATACTGAACGGAATAACTAGTTTGCCTAAATTTTATTTCATCATGTAGTTAGCTTAAGCATTTTTAAGTTTAGCAGCTGCTTCTCCTGTCTGATATTTCTGCCCAGTGGTTGAGTGGGCAGTTTGAACATTCTCTGTACCATAAGGAGATTTCTTTCCCTATTTGGATAACATCTATGCACTGTTATGCCTTTGCCTATTTTCTGGTGCTAGTTTTCTCCTGTAGTCTTTCACATGTGATTGTCCCAGGATGCGTACATCTTATAATTTCGTGTCTGGTTTGTTAGGAAAACGGGCATATCTTTCTATTTTGCTCCTGTCTTCATTGCTGGCAGTGCTTTTTCATGGTTTCTGCAAGTGGTTCTTTGCTTCCTGTGGTTCCTCCATGTAGCCCTGTTTATTGTAATTAATTGCATTTTTCTAATCTACCCTTAGTTGCTCCTTGTACGCCAGAGTTCCCACAATGGACAGAAAATGGTCTACTAACATACCCGAACATAACCTAACTGAGGAATCCACGCATAGAAATCCTGAAAGTTTGTGAGCTGCTGTGATTTATAATACTGTAAATCATATTTTGTCCATTAGGGATTTTGACATCAAAATGTGACATATAATTTGAGAGAACAGGTTGCATACCCGTTCTTTATTTCTCTTCTTCCCCATGGTTTCTAGCAGTTCATGAGTGAGGGTTATCCAAGCTGTGGTTTTGCCTGATGATTGCTTACTGCTTGCATTTTTTTGTTTATCTTCTTCTTAATGATTCATGGTTTGTCTTGCTCAATTTGATTTTAGGACAGTTTTTCTCGGTTTTTGGGTCATTCTCTGATCCCCGTGCTCCCCTTGCTGTTCATTGTACATGAGATTCTGTTCCTTGGGTTCAGTAGGCCATAGCAAGTCAGGTGGCCAGGTTGCGGTACCACAGTCTGATACGCCAGGTAGATACTGAGGGCTGTTCAGAATAGGGTTTCATAACATTTGCCACTTTTTTTTTTTTTTTTTGGGGGGGGGGGGGGGGGGGGCACAGCCTAAAGAAGAAAAATTAGGCCATTAAATTGTATTTATCACTTGTTTCCAAAGATAAAATCCTACTATTAATGGAAAATAATTTCTTTGTGTTGCTGATTAGTCACACTGTGCCTTCCACGTTGAGTGTCTTAGCATCTGCCAATCATCTTATTTTTGTTTTCCTTCACAAATATCACTATGATTAATATCCCCTATTAAACAGCATGTTATAGACAGACATGTTATATTGCCCTATTGGTAATTTTCATGTTCGAACCTTTGTATTCTTCAGTATTTATACTTTTGATATCGTTCGCCTTATGCGTTTTTGTTCTCGTATTGGCATCCTTGGTGATATTTAGCGCCCTCTGATTATTTTGCGCATTTGATGGTGCTACATAGCCTTCCCGGTTTGGTGCCTTCTTTTGATAATTACTTACTTACTTCTTCAGTATTTCGGGCCTTGCTTGTATTATGCAAGATCTTGGCATCTTGCTCCCTTTATAAAGTTTAATTCTTGTATTTAGTGCCCTTGCCACTATCTCTAATATTGCGTTTAGCTTTTCCATGAATCCTGATTAGCTGGGAAGTCATTTATGGTCTTGAAATTAGTAACTGTACTGTGTTTGTTTAATACGTAAGAACTTGTTTTTTTTAAATGCATGTTGCATGCCAACTTTTTATCTTACAATTTGTCATGCTTTAAATTTTTCATTAATTTTATTTTAAATTAATGTACAGTATCCTCATTTCTCTTTAATTACATTATCTGAGGACTTATAAACTGATATATTAAAATTGTAATCATCATCTGTATGGTAAGAATTGTAATTTATGTACTGGTACTTTTATATATGAAAGTTCATGGATTATTCAGTCTGGGAGAAAATACACGAGAGTTTCCGCAAGAAGAATGAATTGTCTGCAGGCAACTTTGCAATTTATTAAAAGTAATATGAAAGAATAACTGTAATAAGATGAAAAAGTGATATATATGTAGGGGAGAGTTGGCATGTACATCCACAAAACATACCGGTAGTTTTGCACACATTAGGTTGGTCTTGTAGCCCATAGCGCTACATCTGATCCATATATTATTACACTTGTCATAGATTGTTAGCAGCACCCTATGCCCCTGTTACCTAGCAATAAAATAGGTACCTGGGTGTTAGTCAGCTGTCACAGGCAGCTTCCTGGGGGTGGAGGCCTGGTTGAGGACCGGGCCACGAGGACACTAAAAAACCCCAAAATCATCTCTAGATAACCTCAAGATAGCATGCAAAGGAAGCATTTGCCTTCAGTGGATGAACCCACCCTTAACTTAAAGAACTGTTAATAATATAGAAATTAATTAAAGAGCCCTTCATTATTAAAATAAAATTTTTAAAACATATAGAATGTTCAATATTATAAAGTATAAGGTATTTGTATTGAAAAATATCATTATGCTCTTAATTATTCATTAATTTGGTCATAGAAGAGGAAAATCATAAATATCATTGCTAGTGAGTGGGGGCACAAAATGACATAGTCATATCTATACTTCATATACAGTATGTAGGCCTCTCGTTATATCAGATCCCCATCCACTTTTGATTAGTTTTGCAAATTTTTAAAAATAATTTTTTTTTTTTTTAGGAAAACAGTTGAATGTGTTTCTGAATATTTTGATTTGTATCATTAAAAAAAGCCTTCTTTAATGTAAACATAAACACCAGCACATTCAATTAGCGCTGCCCTATAGTGTTGATTTGTTACTCTGTAACTGTTTATATTGTGTTTTTGATATAATTAAAACAAAAAATTATACACTTGGAGTATAATTATTGTACTTGGAGTGGGAACACTGAATGAGTGTCTTTTCCAACACTCGGCTCTGAGCCCTTATTCCATAGGAATGATGATAATCATAATGATAATAAGAGTGCAATCAGTGGTGTATGGGGGTGCAAGTACACGTTCAAACCAATGACTTGCAATGATCATAATTTTCCCACCTGTCGGCTAGTCGAAAGTTGCGTATACAGTACATCTCGCCAAGTCCCACTACTTCTCTTCATAAAGTCAAAGTAGTGCGAGTGTATTGTTACATACAAAACTTCGAATTTAAATGATCAAATATTTTTAATCTTTTAAATAGGTAGAGCCATTTCTCACTAAGGGGATGTAGTTGCCGATTGTATGTGCTATAATGGATATGCTTGTTTTTTATGTTTATCGTAAGTTAACGGAATAAATTCCTGCAACTAAATTAGGGGAAGTAAGTGATAGAGAAATTGTTGATATTTCTTAAGAAATTTAAAGATTCTAAAGAAATTGATTAAATTTTTGCTAATCTTGAGGGTGTAGATTCCTCGTCCCCGCCCCGTGTTGTCTTTAGTCTCGTGTATGGGCAGAAACATTTAAATCAATTGACGTATGATCCAAGATTAAGTTTGTATTGAGAAGTGGTTTTCTTAACATGCATATAACAGTATGGCTTAAATTTACTTTTGTAATTTTTGTAGGTCTGCTGGTCAATATGTAGCATGTTCTAAAAATTCATACTCGTTTTATTTATAACACAGGGTGCCTCGGAAAAGGACATTGTCCATTCTGGTCTGGATTATACCATGGAGCGATCTGCCAGGGTAAGTTTTCAAATATTTCTTTAGCAGTTTTTAGTGTTATGTTTGAATGTAATTTTACTTTTAACGTTAAATCCCCCTCGTAAGGTTGATGAGACGCTAGGTTTGGAATACAAATTGCTCATGATTGCAATAGTGAAGGAGATTTTACAGGAGATATCTTTGTGCCGGTTAACTATGGAAGGGCAGTATCTCTATAAGGAAAATATTATGGTGTTTCCCCCATACCTCATACTATGGTATATTTATTAATTTCTTAGTTTCCATGAACTGTGGACCTTAAATGTGACTCTTATTTGCATTTCTGGTAACAACAAAATGGCAGCTCCTTTGATTTGCACTTTGTATGCCTGTTAAAGACCTGACCATAGTAATCTCTAATGATCCTTCTATAATATTGTCCAGTGCATTCATATTTCTCATTTTCTTTTCTAAGGGGTTTTCACTTGTATCCCATACATTGAGCCTTTTCTCAGGCCATAAGTTGTATGTTATTCTTCCGTTTCTAATTAACCTTTCAAATGTGCATGACAATCAGGAATGTTCTTCTCGTGTATAATCACCCTCAGTGATAGTGACACACATACCACATAGTGAGGTATATTTTAAAGAACTGTGTAAGATTTAAAGCTTTAAATTTAAATGTGTGTAGTTTGTAAATGCCCTAGTAATTCTTATTCTTAAATAAAGATAGATTATATTGAGGCAGTTCCCACACTTGATCCAGTTGGTGCATTCTAGGAATATGTATAGGCAACAGATAATTATTTTTAATTAATTAATGTTCATTGACGTGTTACAAAAGAAATGTGTAAAGTTTTATTAATGTATGTTGCCAATTATTACCCATTTTATATCTTCAACCCTGCAGGCCATCATGAGAACAGCAATCAAGTACAACCTAGGCATTGATCTGCGTACAGCTGCTTATGTTAACGCCATTGAGAAGATCTTTAATACCTACAAGGAAGCTGGTCTTACTTTCACCTAAATATATTCTTATATAGTGAAGTGCTTGAAGACTGACATGTGATGAACATATTAACAACTCTATAAAAAGAGGTTATAAACACACAATATGGAATGATATGGAGTTGTAAGTAAAAAAAGATTGAAGTGGAGTAAAGTGACTATTTTTACATAGTGCAGATAATTTTTTTCTCAGATTCCTCAGTTTTGTTTCTTGCTTTGTCAGGAATAATAGATTGTGTTTCTTTTGTAAATATACATCTGCACGCTTTCTATATTTAACATCATATAATGGATTATTGTGTGTGGTTATGAAAACTTGTATCAACAATCTTTTATATAATAGCAACACAATAGCTTTCCTTTCCATACATGTTAGACTTGTTGTTAGTATATATAGTTGTAAATGAATTTCAATGTTAATGAACCCCTCTCTTCATGTTTTGTAAGGCAGGTGACCTTGCAATGGTTTTATTTTACTATTAAAAGCCCTGTACTTGGGAAAATCATTTTTTTGTATTTAATTTTCATTAATACTGTATTGTATATATTTCTTATTGTTTGTAGCAAGAACTGTACAGCAAATGGATATCAGAAAGATACTGATATCCTTATAATCATCATTACCAGACTGAGTAAATGGTTAGTTCACTAGCCAACAAAAATAGTGTGTGTCAGGATGCGTCGAGTAATTTTAGGAGTTAAAAGGAGAATGGCTCACTGTACTACTCTTCAACCTCAGTTACATGCACTTAACTCCTGGGCACTTAATGGAACAACACCCTGCTCCTTATAGCCAAAATTGCATTATCTCACTTTTCTTAAATGAATGTCCTCATTTTCATCATTATCATAAGTTGTTTCCCAATGTCCCTCTGAATTGCTTGTCCTTTGATAAACTTCTTGGTAAATCTGATGCCTTTGATGTTACTCAGGCAGCATGTCTTTTTGCTTTTGTATTGGCATCCTAACAATATTTAGGAGTGTTTGCATGTCCTGCAACACAAATGGTGCAAAGTAGTCTCCCAAGCGGATGCCTTTTTTCAATAATTGCTTAATTGTGTCTTTAATCACCTCTGGTTTAGTGAGCTTTATTGGGTTGTCTTTCCTAATGCTGTCTCCCACAAGGTCATTCCTTCAGATTAAGTCAGTGCCTGTGAAAGGTAATTGTGAAGTTACCCCTATTTATACATATACCAAGAACTTTAAATCAGTTTTAAGGAATACCTCTTTCAAAGGTACACTTTTAGAAAACTCTTGTAAACTCCATGGGAGCATTATTTCTCCAGCTAAAGCATATTTTAAAATTAAGACTGAGAAGCTCAAGTATCTTGTCAAAATTGCTACATCAATCCACATTCCCACGTCACCTATTGACATAAGTGTAAATTCATTCTTCAAAATGTTTGCTTCACGTTTACAATACTAAAAACTTTGGTTTGTGAGATGAAAAATCTCACAAACCAAAGTTGTTAGTATGTAAACAGTCACCGAGATAGTTTTCAGACTAGACTAGAATCTCCTTTGTTCATGTACCTAATCATTCATTATTGTGCAATGGTAAGCCAGTAACCAGAAATTTATTTTTCACTGCTTCAAGGTCCTCTATGCTAGGTTTTTTACAAATTACTGCTGGCTCTGTACAGACTGAAAAACCTCCTATACAGGAAGTTCATGTTATATAAACACTCATTCATCAAAGTTGTGATCATTTATAAGGTGCACATTAGTAGTGTGCATGGGTTATAATGTTGCAGGACATAACACTCATTCATGTTATATAAACACTCATCCAACCAAACTGCCTCCCAAGTCCTTGTTTGTGTGTGTGTCAATCCCACTAGAAATATAAAAATCAAAATGTCAACATGATCCACTAGTCACACTAACTCGTACTGCCAGTCAGCAGTACTGTGATCACTCGCATAAAGAACTAATCCTCTTTTTTTTTTTTTTTTTTTTTTTGTCTCGAGGTTCTAATGGAGGAAGGTAATTTCATTTGTAAGTGTTGGTGCAATTATTGTTGTTTCCTTAGATGCCATCCACAGCCATTGTCTAAAATTTTTGTTTATTCCTTCACTTATTTCCCCTACCATTGCTGTTGTATAGTAGACATTGAGATAATTTCAGTATGTCAAGCAGTCACACTCGGTCAGCTCAGTCTTGGTCATTATTCGGCCTGTAAGAAGCCACCCAGGAAGGAGTCAAGGGGGTGTGGATAAGGTGTTGGGGTGGAGACTGGAAGGGTGTCGGGTAGAGTTTGGGAGAGTGTTGGGTGTGTTTCTTAGACAGGTGGATGTGGGAGTTAGAAGTGGATGGGTGGGAGTGAAGTTTCTGGAGAAGATGACAATGTAAAGACTGGCAGCTCTCGTGAAGTGTTCACTCGGGCGGCACATAACAAATGGGCGACTCGATACGGTGTACACACACACATTTCCATTTATTTATTCCTGTAATTAAACCTATTCAATCTTCAAAAAATGGCTACCTTTGACAAGCAGGACAATGTCTATCATTCAAAGTAAATAATATGCAGTGTTTTATATATCATGTCACAAAAATATTAATTTTGAGCATTTTTGATTGTCTAGGAACACATCCCCTTAGTATAGCTTTGCACCATTGGGAATTCTAGTTCCATGCTCTGAACAAATTTTCAGAACATAACCTGTTTGTAGTAGGGAAATACCCTGTAATAAAATTATTATAAAAGCCTAAGCACCATTTAGGCCTGGTCGGAGACCGGGCCAAGGGCTGTTGATTCCCAGAAGCTACACAAGGTAGCCACTATCTCTACTTTCCATGAAATAAAGTCAATTGATAATAGGTTACAAAAATCAGTTAAACAATGATTATTTCACTACCCCTTTTGATAGTACACTGTTTTGCACTCAAAATTTTCTATTTTATAAAGACCACACATGTCTGACAAAAATAAACTAAAATTACTTCATGTTCATCACAATTTAATCTCGAATATTACTCGATATTGCTTTTCAGTTTCAGCTCTGATAGGCCCTACAATTGTCATTCTTATATCTCTTGTTAGTTATGGTTTTAAAGAGTATTATCATTTGGGCAAGAAATCTACCCTGAAAGTATATTCAGCAAGTGTTCTTACCAGGAACTTGTCTGTCAGCCTGCCTAATTTGCTTTGCATTTGTAGGGAGATTTCTTAGCAAGGAATGACAGAAATGATAAATATAAAAAGGAAGACATTTATAAATAATATATAACCCTTCTCTATTGACAAAGGAATAAAATATCAACAATGTGCTTATGTACAGTTTACATGTCAAATCCTAAACCGTAATGGAAGCAAATGATGAATAGCAATGTGCAGTTTTAAGAATTTTGTGTAATAATGTCTTGATTAGATCCATCTTTCCTATCATTCTTGTGTTGAAATTTGCTTTTGGAAATTCACCGGCAACCACATACAGAGACATCCAGATCACTAACGTTGATCTTCTGAAGCCGATCCTCCTGCCACACAAAAAAAGTCTGGTACTGATAGCGGATGGGTGTGCAATGTGGCGATGGCACCTGGCTTGACCCTTCTTGAAACCTGATGAAAGGAGAGGGTTACTATGTAGCTACTCGGCAAAATAAAGATAGTCAGAAACACTAAAATACAAGATCACAATACAGTAAATTGGAGTACAGAGCCAACCAGATATATACATGTATTTATTTTTTTTTATTTTAAAAGAACTTAGCAGCAGGGTACTAGTGGTGAGAAAATATGTAGCAGTGTACCAAGTTGACTGGGAAAACTTAAATGTAAAATGAATGAAAAGCATGTTATGGCTTGTTCAATTCCTGTACTTTGGGAACCTTACAAGTATAGATGAAAAGTATTACAATGCAACTGTTAAGATATTACCTAGCTATAAAATTTACACTACAGTATTTTCAAAATGGGCAATGCTAGAACTGTAGCACACTTAATAGTTACAGTTCAACTGTTAATGAACTTGAGCATTACAAGTATGCAGTGTTATGTTTAATAGCAGTTATTTGATGATATAGTTTGAAAAAACAAAACAAATAGAAGAAGAAAGGGATCAAGTAACACAGTATCTTCTCGGCACTTTTTCCCACCAAGTTTCAGACACTTTGATAGTTGTCGCCTGAACTTATTTGCAGGACAAAACAATGTACAGTTTAGGTTAGGTTACCTCAATCGAATTTGCAAATTATCAGAAGGATGTAAGTAATGTTTATTTCCTTTTTACATTTATATACCTGTAGACCAATCTTGTGTGAACATTAACATAACAAATTCATGTATGATAAATTATAAAAGTTTCAGATTTTTCCTATGTTCATTGATGCTACGAATAAGTTATAATGCACGTACCAATGTTTCGCTATCTATACTCTGGCACATTTTTTTTAGACCAGCTTGACACAAAACTGTTATAACCCCATCCCCCATAAAAGATAAAGAAAAAAAGTGTATACAGTAGTATAAATATTTTTTACTGCTGATGCTCAAAAGGGCGAGATGGCTATCATTTCTTAATGCTTCGAAATGCAAATAAATTATCCAAATACAGTATATGTGAATGGCATGAGGAGGCATGCTTCTCCATAATGCTGAAAAACACTACAACCCAAGTAGTAAACATGCTCACTGAGCACTACAGTAGGGCCTGGACCTAAATCCCATCCATCTAGTTTGATCAAATACATGAGTAAAGAAGAATTAGAAGTGCTGAAGATACTCACTTAAACTTGGCCCTGAGGAGTGCGTTGGTCGAGAAGATAGTCGGATGGTCGAGAACGTGGCAGGAACCCAGACAAAACTTGAGTTTGATGTTAATTGGGTAAACCACTTGGTGAAGACCCAGCTCCTCCATGGACACCAACACTCTAGACATCTAGACCAAAGGCCCAACATGTATTTTAATTGTATAGTCATTAGTGTGTTGTATATAATCATCTATAAAGTAATTGGGAGTGTTAGAATACATCATCAAGTGCAATATAGCTACCATTCCTACAATAAACAAACTTCACTTCTTATCACAGCTCTAGCTCTGATTTCTGGTGTGGGCCATGTTACACAAGGGAGAGGGGAGGTCCAAAAGCATGTTAGATGTTAGTGTCATTAATCTAGTATTTGCAGGACTTATTTTCTTCTGTATGAAGCTTTATAGTTGCCATCTAATAAAATAAGATGGTCTGCTGGTAATGGGGGAGGGGCCCATTTCTGTTTCATAAGTTATGAAGTAATGGGAACCATCTGTTTCATAGGTTACGAAGTATTGGGAACCATCTCTGTTTCATAGCTTATGATGAGCAAATTTTTAGAGGTAATAGACAGTACGTTAAATCGGTGAACGAGTCTTGTGATCAGCAGCAGTTTAAGACGAGCATAGCCTAAGGACAGGTTGGAGGGGGGGGGGGCCAGGCCTCACCAAAAAGCCAGTTGGGCAATGGTTAACTGAAATTTGATCCAATTTATTAGTTTTTAGTTCAATTATCATGCACCCCATAGTCGTCCTGTATGCGGTAGTGGAAAAGTTTATAATTTATTAGTAGCACAGATTTAGTCTACAACTTCATATATATTACAGTACATGCATGTACGTGATGCCGGATGTACTCCTTACAATTGTATAAACATTTACTTCTTTCATCTGTCATTTACACTTGCTTGTACTTACCTGGCATTCTCCTGAGGTTCCTCGTCGTATCCTTTGATATCCTGTCGCTAAAGTAATGGCTCCATTGTCACTTAGGCTCAAATAATTTCTCGTAATTAATTCCATTTTGCTCGCCATAAAATGCTTTAAAGTGGTTTTTATTCGATCACTTTCTCTAGATTGTTGAGTATTATACTCGTGAACACACAAAACAGGCTGTGGGAGGGGATTAATTTGCCTTACATCAGGAAATAATGTACTCGTTTCAAACTCCACTGACAATTCTGAGAAATCAAGCAGCCAATCAGTCAAATATTTGGTCACATCAGTTACCCGCCATTCCCCAGTAGTTGTTGTAATCATATTATTTTCAAAGTTAAATATGTTTTCTTTCCCAACAGTGTCTTTGGAAGAGTTCTGACGAGCATTTTTGAAATAAGAAAGGTTGTAAATAGTTTTGGAGCCGTTCCCAGAGCAAACGATTAGCCGACATTTTTCAACAGAAGTGTGCAACAAAATGTCGATACTTGGCATTGTCTTGTATCGCTGGACTAACTTGAAGTGCCAACTTTGCTGATCTAGTCCAATGTCATCTGGAAAGGATACATTACATGAGGTAAAATGTAATTGCTATGTTCAATGTGTGTTTGTGTGCGTGTATTTATTATTTATGGCTGCAGAACCAAACTCTTTGACCCCGCTTTTCTAAACCACTCAATTGACTGTTGGGTGAACAGCGGCTTCAGTTAAGGATTGGCGCCCGGTCACTCCTCCCCGGCCAGGATATAAACCCCAGGCTAAAGCAAGCAGACAACCCGTCCTCTTAAAATTAGCGTTGCTTTTTGCTCATATGCGCGTTATGGCCAAAAATGGACATACTGTAATTTGAAATTAAATCGGCTCACGAAAGTGATGTACTGCCCCGTTTTCTGTTTGAGTCCTCTGGCTTACTTGGTAAGGTTAGGAGAGAAAACTTTCAATTAACGTTTTTCAGGACGTTTTGAAACTTTAGGAGAATTTCCTGCCCTCCTAACCTACCAGAGGACTTAACTTAGTTTTTTGAAAAAAAAAATTATTTTCAAGTTTTTGTTCATTTTTATATTATGTCTAGTTTCTGCCATACAGGTAAACGGCCAAATTCAGATGTAATTTGTAAGAGGACAGGTATAATATTACATTCTTTGACAGATACAGTATAGAAAGGGAAGACGAGGAGTATATGTTGATAGAGAGGGAGGATAGTGGTTTGAGAAAGGTGGTGAAGGGATTCTATTTATTAACACACTTAGATATAAACATCAGTGTGCTCCTACCCTATTCTATATGAAAGATTACAGAGTGTAGCTAAAAAAAAATAGCTATAAGTTCATCTATATCCCCCATCTCACAGGATGATTAGTCATACATGGAATCAGGAGGTATCATGAACTACGAGGGAGGAGAGATGAGGCACAAGAGGAAAGATGAGGCACGGGAGGAGAGATGAGGGACAGCGAAAAGAGGTGAGGCACGGGAGGAGAGATGAGGGACAGCGAAAAGAGGTGAGGCACGGGAGGAGAGATGAGGGACAGTGAAAAGAGGTGAGGCACGGGAGGAGAGATGAGGCACAGCAAAAGAGGTGAGGCACAGGAGGAGAGGTGAGGCACGGGAGGAGAGACTGGGAGAAAGGGGGAGGTGGGAGAGAGACCTCTGACAGCCGGGTACCCCATCTAGTAATATATATATTTATACCATCGAGAAGGATGGCAAAGTTATTCCCAGGAATTACAAATCTTCCTTACGAAGTTTCCTTAAAATAGCTTAATTAGCATTCTTAAAAGACAAAGAGCAACTGAACAAGTGTGGACACAACCTAAGTACATAAATAATAAAATGGTATAAGAAAGGGATATAAATAAGGTTTTAAATATATCAACAAGATGCAATATGCATATAAAGTGGATAGATTTAGATTCAGAAAAGACATGGGGTGAATACCGGTTTGTAAATTGGGTTGTAAGTTTATAGAACAAATTAAATGGGAATATAATAGATGTGAAATTACTATATTGTTTCAAGCGTAGGTTAGACATTTATACGAACGAGTTTAGGTAGATATTAAGAGCTGCCTAATTGTATGGGACAATAGGCCTTTTGCAGTTTCCTGTATTCTAAGATTTTTAAATTATGTCTTAGAGTGATTGTCTTCTAAATTTAGTTCCCCGTCTTATTTTTGTAATCGTCCAGGTTTACCAAATTGCTGCGTGCCTTTGTAACCCTTTCCACTACCGTCTACAAGATGGATATGGGGTGCATAATAAATGAACTAAACTAAAAAAAAAAAAATTTTTTGAACCTGGACGATTCCAAAATAAGGCAGAAAATAAATTCAGAAGACATCGGTCAGATGTTTATTTCCTCATACAGTATACTCAAAGCCATAGACAAAGTGGACAGACACATAATCTTAAGTACTGTATTGGTGATTTCATTGAAGTGATTTACACAACTCGGGCAGAACTAAAGATGATGGTTACAGAAGGCCATGTAACTTCAAGTGTAGATATGATAAAGCAACATATATGCTTGGATCACAATTACAAATAGATAAATACATAATCTTAGACATTTGTAACGTAAGGTGAAACTTACAGTTGTCAGGTTGGTGTATGGTGATGGCATGAGAGTGGTAGTAGACAGCGAGGGCGGGCAGGAGGGACGCTGTGTGTTCAGAGACCCGCCGGGGTCCACCGTCACCCACCTCCAGATAGCCTGAAGCCTGGAGCTCCATGCTATCTTCATCGTTACCACTGTCCGGAACAACCTATCCAGAAAGTTGAATTTTAGTTATGTAATCCCAATATATATGTTCAACACAGAGCGGCAAACCGGTATATGGAAACCGTCACTATTACGGTACTTTAATTTTTACTAATACGTCGCATTTTCAACAATTCCGGAGAAAAACGCGACATATTGGGAGAGTCCTGTATAGGGCCCGACTATTAAGTACTCTTATGTTATTGATATCACGTGTTGAATGCCTATCAAACACGTGATATTCAATGTGAAGCTATTCTAGGAAATATTAGTATTACCTGAGCATCTTAAGATGTACCATGTGTCACTGGAGTATGATGGCCAGACTTAAATCAAAATCTTAATAATTTAAATTATGAATGAGTGCAACAGCTTGAGGTTAACGTAACCAACGTTACAAACGTAACCTACTTTAAAAACAATCGCTCAAGAATATCTACGTTTTTTATGTATCGGACTCGATAAGTTTAGAAGGTTGCTTGGACTCGTCCATTTACGTTAGGTTAGGAGGCTGGATTTTTGACGGAGTGGGAAATCACGAGAACGAACTAAACTACCATGGGGCCCATACCCGAGTGCTGAGGCATGTCGTCGCCCTTACCAGCACCAGCAGCAGCAACAGCAGCAGCAGCAGTAGCGTCAACACCAGCAGGAGGCACCTTCTCGGTACCACTACCTGCAAGTAGAGAGGAAGGGGGCGGTGTAATTGATGCATACACGAAGGACAGTCAGGTCAGTACTCTTGCCAGGTCAGTTCCCTGGTCTGGTCAGTACTCTTGCCAGGTCAGTTCCCTGGTCAGGTCAGTATTCTTGCCAGGTCAGTTCCCTGGTCTGGTCAGTACTCTTGCCAGGTCAGTTCCCTGGTCAGGTCAGTATTCTTGCCAGGTCAGTTCCCTGGCATGACCAGAATTCACCAGTTACACAGTTCCTTATGAAGTCTGCACATCTTTCCTCAATTATTGGAGTTTTGTTTACATTTAGCAGTTTATTAATTCCAAAGCACTAAGAAGTTGTTTATAACAATCTTAATATTGGGTTATATATATATAAACTCCATATAAACATATAAACACCGTGCAAACACTCCATGCAAATAAAAGGACCCAGTCTTTGGAACTCACTCCCTGATGAATTAAATAATGTTCCAACCTCTGCCTTGTTTAAAAGTAAAACCAAAAAAGTACTTAATTACATCCTCATAGTTTCCTATCTTGTGCTTCAAACTCACACTGTTCTTGTACAACCCACTTCCCCAATATTGGTACTTCAGACTAATTAAATTCATCATCTTTACCAGTGTAATCACCTCTGTCAATTTATATTGTGGATATAAAACCTTGCTACAATATACTTTTTCCCATTGTTACGGGCTATTCATGCCCGTGTCACCTCTTGGGTGGCTTGATCTTCATCAATCAATACTTTTTCACCTTACCTGATATGGTAGATTAAGGACCTGCCTGAAACGCTATGCATGCTAGTGGCTTTGCAAGAATGTAAAAATATCACTCCAATGTAATCTCGCCAACCCATTGTACCTTCTTGTAAATAAAATATTATTATTATTATAATTATGGTATTAGGAACAAACATATTGACATCTGCAGCCGGTAGTGGAAAGTTTTTTGTTTTTTTTTAAATATATATATATATATATATATATATATATATATATATATATATATATATATATATATATATATATATATATATATATATATATACACAAGAGTTGTTACATTCTTGTACAGAGGGTTGTACATTGTACATTTTTTGTTTGGTTGTACTTGTACATTCTTGGGTTACAGAGGCATATAATGGGCTCAGGGACTGAACCCCAAATGAATTTTGAGGTTCAGTCCCTGAGCCCATTATGTGCCTCTGTAACCTTTTCTTTCACCGCCAGTAGGATGGGTATGGGGTACATAATAAATTATCTAAAGTAACTTTATTGTATTATTATTATTAATTATATATGCAAGAGTTCTTACATTCTTGTACAGTCACTAGCATACATAGTGTTTCGGGCAGGTCCTTAATCCTAATTTTCCCTGGAATTCGACCCGCCAAATGGTTTATCTATTCACTGCTACCTTGCTATCTTAAATTACTGCTATCTGCTGAGTGAACAGAGGGTACAGTTAAGGATTGACGCCTAGTCAATCCTCTCCGGCCAGGATATGAACCCAGGCCAAAGCACTTGCGAAGCGCCGGGCGAGTGCTTTACCACTGCGCCACGGGGACTGCAAGTAACTAATTACAACTAACTAACTTAGATAAATGATATAAACTAAATTAATTAACAGAATGCACAGCACACTACCCACCTGCGTCTCACCGTGGAACTTGCGACTACATTGGCAGTAATAGTGATTGTGGTTGAGATTCTGGCTGTATGATTCTGTGTGGTGGAGGAGTTGCACTTGATCACTCAGAAGGCTACGTTTGACTGGGGCTTCCCGGGCATTGGAGTCAGTAGGTCTAGTGAGGTGTAAATAAGTCTGGTCAGCCAGGCAGCCACACTGACTGCAGGTTGATAGCTGGACAGTGTTTCCCTCGGGCTCACGATGCGGCCTGTGTGGCGGGGTGGTCTTCGTCACACTTGATGTAGGCAAGACGTCGCCACTTGTGTGGCAGCATCGTCTAGCGTCCTCAGCGAGTACACGTGACTGGCTATGATGGTGAGATAGGGCCTGATGTGCTGCTGTCAAATGGTCCATTATAGTGTAAGAAGGACACAACAGTGCTTACTTTCGCGAGATAAAGTTTAAGTGGGTTCTCTGCCCTTGAAGAAGACAGGGAACATGAATCGAGGAAGATAATGAGCTTAGAGAAAGAGAATAAGGATAACAATTGTACGTTTTGGAGTCTGGAAGATTGCAGTGTTCGTTCGTACTAGACAAAGACAAGTCAGGTCACAAGCAGGTCAGGAGAGCGGACTCGAGAGAGGACCTTGCGGGGTCAACTGCCCTCAGATTACTGACTCGTCCGGTACTCTCTGCCCACCTCGCAGGAATATGCTGCCAGCTGACCCAGACAGCAGTCACCCCCCCCTCATCCCCCCACACACAAACAAACAAACACACACACACACACACACACACACACACACACACACACACACACACACACACACACACACACACACAGGAGGCGGGACCAAAGAGCCAAAGCTCAACCCCCGCAAGCACAAATAGGTGAGTACACACACACACACACACACACACACACTCATCATCAGGACATCAGGAACTGGTGTACATCAGGAATCTGTACACCAGTTGAATGACAGTTGAGAAGGGGGGGGCAAAGAACCAGAGCTCAACCCCCGCAAGCACAATTAGATGAGTACAACTAGGTGAGTACATTCAGAACATTGTGCGAGGAGCCTATGCTACACTTTCTAATTTGAAAATTGCTTTTAAATACATGGATGGCGAAATACTGAAGAAATTGTTCACGACTTTTGTTAGACCAAAGCTGGAATATACAGCGGTTGTGTGGTGCCCATATCTTAAGAAGCACATCAACAAACTGGAAAAGGTGCAAAGACATGCTACTAAGTGACTCCCAGAACTGAAGGACAAGAGCTACGAGGAGAGGTTAGAGGCATTAAATATGCCAAAACTAAATGATAGAAGAAAAAGAGACGATATGATCACTACGTACAAAATAGTAACAGGAATAGATAAAATTGATAGGGAAGAATTCCTGAGACCTGGAACTTCAAGAACAAGAGGTCATAGATTTAAACTAACTAAACAAAGCTGCCGAAGAAATATAAAAAAAATTCACTTTCACAGAGTGGTAGACGGTTGGAACAAGTTGGGTGAGAAGGTGGTGGAGGCCAAGACCGTCAGTAGTTTAAAAGTGTTATATGACAAAGAGTGCTGGGAAAACGGGACACCACGAGCGTAGCTCTCATCCTGTAACTACACTTAGGTAATTACACACACACACACACACACACAGTTTCAAATGTAGATATGATAGAGCCCAGTAGGCTCAGAAATCTGTACATCAGGTGATTGACAGTTGAGGGGCGGGACCAAAGAGCCAGAGCTCAACCCCTGCAAGCACAATTAGGTGAGTACACACACACACACACACACACACACACACACACACACACACACACTAAACAAAACAAGGATAAGGATAAACAAGGATAAACTATTCAACACTGGAGGGACGCGAACAAGGGGACACAGGTGGAAGCTGAGTACCCAAATGAGCCATAGAGACATTAGAAAGAACTTTTTCAGTGTCAGAGTAGTTAGTAAATGGAATGCACTAGGAAGTGATGTGGTGGAGGCTGACTCCATACACAGTTTCAAATGTAGATATGATAGAGCCCAGTAGGCTCAAGAATCTGTACACCAGTTGATTGACGGTTGAGAGGCGGGACCAAAGAGCCAGAGCTCAACCCCCGCAAGCACAATTAGGTGAGTACACTGGTAGGGCGCTCCAGTGGATAAGGGAGTACCTAAACAATAGGAAGCAGAGAGTTACAGTGAGGGGTGAGACCTCAGACTGGCGTGAAGTCACCAGTGGAGTCCCACAGGGCTCTGTACTTGGACCTATCCTGTTTCTGATATACGTAAATGATCTCCCAGAGGGTATAGACTCATTCCTCTCAATGTTTGCTGACGACGCCAAAATTATGAGAAGGATTAAGACAGAGAAGGACAGCTTGAGGCTTCAAGAAGACTTGGACAAGCTCCAGGAATGGTCGAACAAATGGCTGTTAGAGTTTAACCCAAGCAAATGTAATGTAATGAAGATAGGGGTAGGAAGCAGGAGACCAGATACAAGGTACCATTTGGGAGATGAAATACTTCAAGAGTCAGAGAGAGAGAAAGACCTGGGGGTTGATATCACGCCAGACCTGTCCCCTGAAGCTCATATCAAGAGGATAACAGCAGCAGCATATGCCAGGTTGGCTAACATAAGAACGGCCTTTAGAAACTTGCGTAAGGAATCTTGCAGAACATTATATACCACATATGTCAGACCAATCCTGGAGTATGCGGCTCCAGCATGGAGTCCATATCTAGTCAAGCATAAGACTAAAATGGAAAAGGTTCAAAGGTTTGCCACCAGACTAGTACCCGAGCTGAGAGGTATGAGCTACAAGGAGAGACTACGGGAATTAAACCTCACTTCGTTGGAAGACAGAAGAGTTAGGGGGGGGGACATGATCACCACATTCAAGATTCTCAAGGGAATTGACAGGGTTGATAAGACAGGCTATTTAACACAAGGGGCACACGCACTAGGGGACACAGGTGGAAACTGAGTGCCCAAATGAGCCACAGAGATATTAGAAAGAACTTTTTTAGTGTCAGAGTGGTTGACAAATGGAATGAATTAGGAAGTGATGTGGTGGAGGCTGACTCCATACACAGTTTCAAGTGTAGATATGATAGAGCCCAATAGGCTCTGGAACCTGTACACCTGTTGATTGACAGTTGAGAGGCGGGACCAAAGAGCCAGAGCAAGCACAACTAGGTGAGTACACACACACACACACACTACAGGCCACACACCACCTTTTGCAAGCTTAGAGGAGGAAGACAGCGTGCGAAATCCATTTGTCATTTATGACGCCAAGTCGAGCAAGAACATCAACAAGGCGGAGATCAGAGGCGGGCACTGCGTAGGTGACCGCCGCATATATCACCTTCAAACACGGCAGTTTTCAAGCCAGTTCTCATCAGTTTTACCAATATATTTATTATAGAACCTACTGGAATTGCAACTTGCTCTATATTCATTATTTCTGTTGATTAATATCTATCACTGCTGCAGGTGGCGCCGCTGGTGTGTTTATGCTGGGTCCTGCGAGGCAGCGGCCATAAAAGTTGGTTTAAATGTGAGAGAGTGAGAAGCGCTTTGGGTTTAACGACCATAACTTGCTCATGATCGCTGCACACGGGTTGTGTCTGCTTATATATCCTTCCTCCTCACAAAACGCTACGTGTTTAGTGGTCTTATATATTTCAATCTTACCACACCTTACTCTTCGTCTTTCGAAGAGTAAGGTGTGGTAAGTTACTCTCGACTATATAATAATAATAATAATAATATCTTATTTGCAAGAAGATACAATGGGTTGGTGAGATTACATAAGATTGGTATTTTTACATTCTTGCAAAACCACTAACACGCATTGATTTTCGGCCAGATCCTTAATCTAACATCAGTTAAGATGAAAAGGAACATTGTAGTAAAATTGTATATCAACATATAACTACAATATAACTTGACAGGTGATTACACTGGTGAAGATATATGTCTTATGTACTAATATTGGGGAAGTGGGTAGTACAAGATACAGGGCGAGTTTGAAGCACAAGATAGGAAACTATGAGGATGAAATTAGGTACTTTTTTGTTTTACTTTTGAATAAGGCAAAGATTGGACAACTTTTTAATTCATTGGGGAGTGAGTTCCATAGACTGGGTCCTTTCTTTTGCATGGAGTGTTTGCACAGATTTAGTTTGACTCTGGATATCAAAGATATATTTATTTCTGGTGTGGTACTTGTGAGTTCTATTACTCCTATCAAGGAAAAGTTTCAGATCAAGATAAGCATTTAGGGTTTTGTACATGTAAATAGCACATGAGAATGTGTGGAGTGAGTGTATGTTTAGCATGTTAAGGGACTTAAACAGAGGGGCTGTGTGTTGTCTGACGACAGAGTTTGTTATAGTTCCGATAGCAGATTTTTGCTGAGTGATGATCGGCTTGAAGTAATTTACAGTGGCTGAACCCCCATGCACAGATATCGTATGTAAGATAAGGATAGATTAGCGCGTAGTATAATGAGAGCAGAGTGGGGAACATAATATCTGATTTTAGAGAGTATACCGACCGTTTTTTAGACTTTTTTGACTATGTGTTGTATATGTGGATGCTGAAATTCAGTCTCTGGTCTAAGTATAGGCCAAGAAACTTTCCCACATTTTTATTGCTAATGTTAACATGCCTATATGATGTTGAATTTGATTTGACGATTTACTAGCAAATAAAATGGAGTAGGTATTTTCTATGTTTAGTGTGAGTTTGTTGGTTGACATTCATGAGTGGACTCTTTTAATTCATTATTTACGATATAATTTAGTGTGTTGGGGTTGGGGTCAGAATAGATGAAGGTAGTATCGTCAGCAAATAATATGGGTTTAATAATGTTAGAAACGTTTGGCAAATCATTGATATATACAAGAAATAGGAAATACCCTTAGAGGATGTAAATTTAGTTTTTTTTTCAATCCCTCTTCATGAGAAAGGTTTCCAATTTCTGGGACTAACTTTTCATCCTTCTCTGTACACGTTCAAGTGAATTTATGTCCACCCTATAATAATGAGACCAAAACCTAATATGTCCTACATTATGCATAATTTAAACAAGGACAAGATGAAGCTGGAGATGACATTATAGATGGCTTGTTGCTAACACTTCTTGAAATATCAAAAAAGCCTCAAAAACGGTCAGTATACTCTAAAATCAGATATTATGTTCCCCACTCTGCTCTCCTCTCATTATACTACGCGCTAATCTATCCGTATCTTTCCTCCCTGGACAGATGTAATAAAACCCATAATCACCACACCAGAAATAAATATATTTTTGATATCCCCAGAGTCAAACTTAATCTGTGTAAACACTCTATACAAACAACGAATTGAAAAGCTTTCCAACTTTTGCCTTATTCAAAAATATAACCAAAAAGCACCTATTTTCATCTTCATAGTTTCCTACCTAGTGCTTTAAACTCGCACTGTATCTTGTGTTCCCCAATCCTCCAATATATGTACCTAAGCCATACAACTTCACTATTGTAATCATTGTTATCATCTTATATCATGGTTGTTATATTAAATGCTTATTTTACTGCATTATACCTTGAAATAATCTTCAAATTATGCTACAATGTACCTGATGTTAACCCTCAAATTTTACTTTAATATACCTACTAATCTTTGTCATAATTTCTTACAATGTACCTGTTACATTTGTTTTAATTTTGTTAGAAATTACCTACTTAAAATTATCTGTTAGATTAATTAAGGACCTGCCTGAAACGCTATGCTTGTTAGTGGTTTTACAAGAATGTAAAAACATTAATGCTATGTACTCTCATAAACCCAATGTACCTTCTTGTATATATATAAAATAAATAAACAAATAAATAAAAATCCCAGTATTCTATTTGCTTTATTCCGTATATATCTACATTGATTTTTGGGGTGCTTAAGATCCTTACTAATCAAAGGGTCTTTCTTGCATTCATGCTGTGCAATTTATAATAATAATAATAATAATAATAATAATTAATATTGGTAATGCCTTCTCACAGACTTAATACCATAGGATATAAAAACCCACATTTGTGTATATGTGAAATTTGTGTAAGGAATTTACACCCAGTCTTTCACAGTCTCCTGAGTGGTTTATCAAGGTGTGTGTGGTGAGAACGAGACTTACATCTCAACGTCTAATCAAATGATTAGACGTTGAGATGTAAGTCTCGTTCTAATCACACACTCAGACCTTGATAAAGCACTCAGGAGAGTGTGAAATACTTGGTGTAAATTCCTTACACAAATTTCACATATACACAGGTGTGGATTTTTATCCTATATTATTATTATAATTATTTATATGTTTCATTATTCACGTGACAATAATCCGAGAGTAAATAACATTTTCACTTAACAACCCGCTAGCTTGTACTTGGTGAATTATTGAATTACTGTACATTGATTATTTCCACCGCTTGGGCTGGACGGTAGAGCGACGGTCTCGCTTCGTGCAGGTCGGCGTTCAATCCCCGACCGTCCAAGTGGTTAGGCACCATTCCTTCCCCTCCATCCCGTCCCAAATCCTTATCTAACCCTTACAAGTGCTATCTATTCGTAATGGCTTGGCGCTTTCTTTTGATAGTGCCTTTCTCTTCCATCATGATGGCGTCCTTGTGGAAAGTGTCTATCTAGTCACTCTCAGGGATCTCGGTTATGTTGGGTTCTGGCAATATAATACATTATTTTAGTGATGTTGTGTGTATGTACGCGCAAGTTTGTGTGTGTGTATAAAGCCTAGTATATCGCTTAAAACAGCGCCATTTTTTCCAATCTGATTGATTGTCTCTTTTTCATATTTACTTTACAGATACCAAGGGAAGATATAAGTATGCAAATTATAAAAGGATATAACTGGTGGTTATTTATAGCGTTTTAAATATACCAACAAAATAGAATACGAACCAATGGATACAAATTGGCTAAATACGATAGGGTTTCTGATCGGCAGGTGCGTGAGGACACCTCCAGGAAGGCAGTTCTTATATTGGCTAACCTGGCATATGCCACTGATGATATATTTTTGACGTGGGCTTGATTTATGCTTGATTGGAGGGGTCAGGCTCGGTGTGATATCAACCCCAAGATCTTTCTCTCTACCTGATTCTTTAAGGATTTCATCTCGCAGTTAGTACCTTGTGTTCAACCTCCTGCTCCCTACATCTATTTTCAATATTTGACACTTGATTAAGTTAAACTCTAGTAGCCATTTGCTGGACCATTCCTTCAGTTTGTCAAGGTCGTCTTGTAGTTTCTTGCTGTCTTCCTGTCTTACTCCTCATAATTATAGCATCATCAGCAGACATTGAGAGGAAAGAACCTATACCCTCTGGAAGATCATTATACGTATATCAGAAACAAGATAGGTCCTAGTGCAGAACCCTGTTGAGGTCCGCAGGTGACATCTTACAATTCTCAGATCTCTTAACTTCACAGTAACTCGTTGTTTTCTGTTGATTTGGTACTCCCTTATCCACTCTTGTTTGGTACTGTGTAAAAGGCTTTCTGACAGTCCAAGAAAATCCAGCCTGCCCATCCTTCTCTTTATTGCTTAATTTTTGTAGCCTGATCATAGGATTCTAATAAACCTGTAAAGCATGATATACTATCCTTGGACCCCATGGTGGTGTGTTTTGATGTCCCTTCTCTCCATATGTACTACTAGGTTTTCCCTCGCGAACTTCAGCATCACGTACCTTGCATAGTATACAAGTTAGGGACACTAGTCTGTAGTCCAGTGCCTCCTGCCTGTCACCCTTTGTAAATATTGGGACTGCGTTAGCTGTCTTAAAACTTTTTGGTAGGTCTCCCATTTTCAGTGAAATATTATACACCATAGAGAGTAGCACACAGTATTTCTGCACTCTCTTTTAGCATCCATAGCGAGATTTCATCAGTTCCAACAGCCTTTATCACATCCATTTGCTGCAGATCCCTCCAAATTTTATCTCTGGCAGTTTCAAACTCTTCCAAAGCTGCTTGGATTAACGCCACCTCTTCTAGCTTAAGGACTCTGATTTGTTGAGAATACCTCTTGGAATCTCACAATGACTTCTTCACAAACCTTGTATTCTCTCTGTTCCTGTCCTCCCCCCTTTCTCAGCTTCGCTTCCCACACTTCTGGCCCTCTATTGTATATCCCCTGCTCTCTGGTGTTCTGTTATTTCTGTAGTTTCTCCACGTTTTTGTATTTAATTGATTGCTTCCTTACATACCTATTTGAACCACGGATTCCTCTTTTGCTTTTGGGCCGGGATAAACTTGCCTACTGCCTAGCTCCTGACGCTTCAGGGGCATGTAGTCCATCATGCCATATACAGACTTTTCACAGAGTTGTGTTTCCCATGGTATTCCTACAACGATTTTTCTTATCTTGTCATACTTTCTCCCCTTCGGTTACCTAACTAAAGTATTTTTCGGGGGTTAATTAAGTTCCTGAGCCCATTATATATTTCTGTAACAGGATGGGCAAGGTCAGAGAACATATAATAAATGAACTAAACGAAGAAACTGTATTATAAATCTACTTTGATGTGGATTTGTTAGGGCTCCATATGAGATTTATACATTATTGGTGTCGTAACTACCACGCCAAAGTTCCTCATCTACACATGTGTATTTATATGAGGTGTACTCCGCTTTTTGGTGTATGTGTTCAGCAATGAGAGCCGACTTATGCTCAGGTCTAAACTATACTTGCTGGTGGTGAGGGTGGTAGTGTTGTGGTCTTAGTAACCTTCCAGAGGCTGGTGAGCCCTCAGCCCAACACCAAACCAAGACCCAGCGGGAAAATATAAATATTTATATGTGTAGATGAGACTAGTAGGCGCCGGGCGGGCGTCAGGCGTCACGGGCCGAGCATTGTGGGAGTATCGACGTTTGGCTTCTGCTATCAGCTGATTTGAGTGAAGCTTGTTTATCACTCGGGGAGCCCGGCACGTTGACGAACATTTCTGCATGTCTGCGAGGTACGTGGCACGTGCCGGTAGTGTGACAGGGGCTGGTGATGACAGGGTAGACGGGAGAGTGATGTGGGATGGGTGGTGCGAGCCGTGTGGCCGTCCCCAGCAGGGACGGGTGGGTGAGTGGCCTCCCAGGGATGTCTTTCCCACTATCCGGATCCGGTCCTCTTGTCAATATTGTGTATTACAGTGTTTTAGAGTGTCTGTCAGCGAGAAATTGGCGTGGAACTGAGTAATATACAGCTCTTGGCTCTTAAATGCAGTGGTAGTCTTGGGCAACAATGTCCACCAAATGAAAGAGTACAGTTTGACAATCAGTCGTGCAATATGACCTTGCTACAATGTTAGTTGAGAACCTTGACACACCTTTTGACTCGGCACTGCCACTCAGGACAGTATACGTGTGTTCAGTGCCAAGCGACAGCATCACAGTGGGAGCATACCTGGAGATGGTCCTTGAAGTTCTTCTCCCAAGCCAGGTCTGAGGTGGTGGGGGTATGCTCGGTTGGGTAGAGTTGCCCATTTCTGGGCAGTCACCTATAACAGGATGCTGGAACCAATAAAACCCAATAGCGCCTGCATCAGCTAATAGAACGAAACCACCAAAAATGCCAGAAACTTCGAATATACTCCAGTAACATATTGAAACATGAAAGGTATCCTGGTAAACCTGGTAACATAAATATTATTCCATTTGGGGTTCCGTGTTTATGTGCATAGTTTTTGTAAAAAGTAAGAATTTTTTTATCAGTAAATTTAAAGGGGTCAGTATTTGACTTTAGTTCTCTTGTTTCTAGGTGGTTGCATGGTCCTTAAAATATAGGATGACAGGTAGACACATATAAAGTTACATTATGAATAATAAATGTAACAATACATTTAATGCAATACAATATACAGTAGTACAATATAATAATACAAAAAATATAACACATTTATAATAATAAATGTGTGTATATGCCCAAGTCAAGAATTTCATCTCTAAATCAGTTGCAAACAATGTACCATGAATATATGCTACAGTGATTGTAAACAGCACTGTATATCAGACCTTAATTAACAATCGGTGGTTCCTGAAGAATGAGCCACTGAATATAGAATATCCAGATGCTGGTACTGTATCCATACCAAGCAGGAATTCTTTAATAAAATGTGCACAAATAAAACTTATGAATATTAAGCCAACTCCTCCTGACCAAGCCAGGAGGAGCTGGCTTAAAAAAGTGGGTCAGAGAGTTATGAGCTGATATATCATGTTATGTTTGTAAATCTGAATATAAAGAACTAAAAACATCTTGCAACAGAGCGTTATTATACATTATTGTCTACTGCACTTGGTTCCATAAACATACTTCTTAAAAGATGATCACTAAAGATTAAACAGAGGAAAAATTTGTCACAGACTACTAATGTGTGTAACTGGGAAATATGGTTATAATGAACATGTTCAAGTGTGGCAGGCTTAAGAACAGTCATGTTCGGGAAATTTATGAAGGCTTATTATATAGGATTTATGGTAAGAGCCTCACTAAACAGGGTCATTATATAAATTTAATACATTTCAACTCCTATCCACATCCACACAAACCCATACAGTTACACAGCCTGCAAATTATGTGAAAAGGGTTCGAAAACTCTGACAAAGAGAAATGCAGTTCTGGATACTAAACGGTCACCAGAGGATCACATAAAGAACATTGTGTAAGGTGCTTGTGCTCCGCTTTCTAGTTTCAAAATCACTTACGAATACAGTATATGGACATTGAAATTTAAGAATTGTTCACAATGTTTGAGACCAAAATTGAAATATGTAGCTGATGTATGGTGCCAACATCTCTAAAAAAGCACATCAACAAATGGGAAAAAATGCAAAGACATGCTACTGAATCGCTTCTGGAACTGAAAAACGAGAGCTATTGGGAGAGGCTAGAGGTGTTACATTTGCCAAAGCTGGAAGATAGAAGAAAAAAGAGGATATAATCACTATATACAAAATAGTAAGAGGTTGATTGATTGACCCAGAGGAATTTTTGAAAACTACAGCTTTGAGAACAAAAGGGGCATAAATTCAAGCTTAGGAAGCAAAGATGCAGAAAAATACTAGAAAGTTCTTTTCAAGAGTGGTAGATGGTTGGACAAAGTTAAGTGAGAAGGTATTGGTTGCCAAAACTGTCAGTATTTTCAAAGCATCATATAACACAGTACTATACTGAGAAAATGAGACACCACAAGCATAGCTGTCACACTGTAACTACACTTGGATAATTAACTATGTTGCAACCCGTTCTTGCACAAGACAGCACATATGACATTGCTTAGTCAATATTTGGCTTAGGAATAAGTACATATGTGGTATATTCCAAGTTATATTTTTTTCAAGGCACTAACTCTTCTTCTAAGTTTTATTAAACAATAGAGATTTTATAAAAAAAATTGACAATATCCTGAGTTACTTTACAATTTATTTAAATATTTTAGTTTTGTTTTATTATTTTTATAAAACTGTAATATCAATATAGGTATAGGTTAAGTACTAATTGTAATATCTTAACATTAAGAAGGTTAGGTTAGGTCATGGTTTTCTATTCAGCTTTTCAGGTAAACTCAAATATTCACAATAAATTAGTATATCACATATGCACTTATTAATAAGCAAAATATTGACTATAAGCAAGTGCGAGAACGGGTTGCCACATGAGCAACGCACAAACTTGTGCGTGCACATGCTGGCTATGAGAGTACTGTAATAGTAGTCGGTGGCTGGAGGTAAGACTTGATGGTCAAGAGCTTGTGATGGGAATACAGTCCTTTTTTGGTGTGTATATACAGTATTTTATTACTGCATGTCTTACTTTTGTTTATAGGCAGAATGGGTGGGAGTCACAGACGTGGTGTGCGAATCCTCTTAATAGGGGATGCAGGAGTAGGCAAAACCTCTCTCATACTCTCCCTAGTTTCTGAGGAGTTTCCTGAACAAGTTCCTCCACGAGCAGAAGAGATAACAATTCCCCCAGATGTAACACCAGAGAAAGTCCCTACACACATTGTGGATTACTCAGGCAAGTTTTCTGCATAGTATATATTGTTACAAATTAAGAGTGGTTTCATTGTTATTGTTAGTACAGTATTATTTAACTATTGCATAATTTAAATTAATGGAATATTGTAGTACTGTATTCTGCAATACTACTATATATGGATTACTATATATATATAATAGTATTACTATATATGATGTATTGCTATATATGGATTAGGGGCAATGGCACTAATGGCGAGAGGATGTGGAAACAACTCATCTGCAAAATCAGTTGTACAGAAAGTACAGTAAAGGGAAAATGTTTTTTATTTGAAGGAAAAGAATAAGGTAAAGTTCAACTTAAATTTAAGCTAATTTAAACCAGATTATGATAACCAGAATTCACCCCTGTAAGTGGAGGATGAGAGATTAGTGGAGTGAGCTCAGATAACTGAATTGATGTATAAGTGGAAGAAATGTCAAATACTATACTGACAGAATTGAAGATTGGTATGGAAAAGGTTAGAGAAGACGGTGGTGGTTGGGTGACAGTGGAAAAGGAGTTAACACTTTGGTGCACCCCGCTCGCCACCCCTCAACTGTGCGATATGGGACCCAGGGTGTCACGGGAGTGCGCGTAAAATCTGAAAAGTGTATACTCTCTTCAACTTTGTCACCTTAATTCTCGTCCTACGAGATTAAGTTTGGTATCATTGTGTTCGCAATAGAATTCTCTACAGCACTAAATGCATATAAACTCCAAAAGCCCGGCTAATTACCCGCAGCAAACAGAGAAAGTGCGAGCGAGTTACCCAGGAGCGCTCAAACGCGATAAAATGTTTTCACTATTTTCACTGGTCACCTCAATTTTTATCCTAGGTCTTTCATTTTGGTCTCAATGGGTTCGCAATAGAATTCTCTAGAGGAACATTAGCATATCAAATAAAAAACCAGGTCACGCTCCAACCGCCGACGAGTTGAAGACGGGCCACGCGTTAGCCGCGAGTGAGTGCTCAGCCGCCTTCCACCTACACTCCCAATTCCCGCCCTTTTCAAGCCTTTCTTTCGCAATTTTCTTCCTGGAAGGGCCTTGTTCATGATCACTATCCATCGTGGAGTAAGCGTAGATAGTTTCTAAAGCCGCAGTAAGAAATATAGCCACGGAAAATAGGCGAAATGTTCACACGTTTGAGATGCGAGGGGAGGCGACATTGGTCACAACAGTGGAGCGAAAGCAATGGACCCACGGCATGTGCCAAGCTGCCTAAGGGCCACGAGGCTCAACAAGGAAAATGGGAAGACATCGGCATGCATTTTAAAACCAGTCCCCAAAAAATTGGATAAAAACCTGATTTTTGGCGATTATTTAAAGTGGATGACGCAATGCTGCGTCATCCCCGGAATTACCACCAGTAAACGGATGACGCAATGCTGCGTCATGCCCGGGCGAAAGTGTTAACTTGGTAGAGAAAATTGGTTGCAAGGGTGGACAGTATGTTTCAAAGAGGAAGTATGTGTAGATAAACTGATGTATAATTGGAATAGATATGCAACACTGTATAGAATACTGTATTGTAGTATTGCCAGATATGTTATTTGATAAAATAGTACATTTTATGCAGTATTCACTGCTGAACATTGATTTTACAGCTGCAGTGAGAGTTGGCACAAATATTATCTTTCCAATCCAGAACGGGAACAAAGTGTCGATCAATTACGTGCCGAGATCAATCGCTCCGATGTGATATGTGTGGTGTACAGTGTTGAGGATGAGGACACATTGGATAGGGTAACTGGTCATTGGCTTCCCCTCATCAGATCAACTCTAGGCCAACATCATCATATACCGGTCATCCTAGTTGGCAATAAAGTTGACCTTGTAGATTATTCAACCATGGAAGTAAGTACCATTTTCTGCTCTTATAATCAGGTAAACACCAAGTCGTTTTCACTGCATGAATTATTTTAATTTTTGTTTTTGTCCATGTGAGGTTTGGAAGACTTCTTTTATTAGCTTGAAACTTTCAAGGTGTATGTATTGTGATGAAAGGAATGATCTTATTGAGTCATGTAGCTGGTTTATGGTAGATTTTAGAGTACCATTCTCAGAATCATAAGAGATGGTGGTTGTGGTTAAATGTAAATGCTTTTTAACACTTTCATATGCATGCCCTGATCCAGAGGATGCAGTATTGTTAATAGTCTGTCCTATAGAGTTTTGTGATATGTGCAATTTTTATTTCTTTATATTTTATCAAAAAGAATTTGCAGTTTTATTTAGATTTGGTATGTGCCTTAGTACCATACCATATGCTATGTAAATTTTCATAACATAACTCCAGTCATTTTAAAGTTATAAATGATCTCATAATTAGTTATGCCCTGCTTAGTCAAGGCAGGTTGACAGTTTACGCTAGGGCAGCAGGGATTGGCAAAACTCAGCTTGGTGCAGATGGGATAATTGCTCTAAGGAATGTTTTAACCCAAAAGGATTAACTTTTTAATCCTTTCTACCTCCTGCAGTCTCCCTGCTATGTTCCAAGTTAGTTTTCACCCTGGGGTGTGTGCAGTTTGCTGTGTGTGGATTTTGGCCTTATTTGTGGAGCCTTTATCCAAGTAGTTAGCTTATGTGGATGTTGATAGGTAATTGGGCTCTTAAATTTAAATGTTGGAGTCTCAATTTCTGGCTAGTGCGGAGAATAAGCAGAATCCTTTCTGGTGATCTAACTGTGACCATTTCTTCTATCACCTTCTTCATCCTGCACTCCTTATTACACCCTGTTTTCTTTTCACCCACTTTACTCATTTTGTAACTGTTGTTTATCCTGGATGAGAGTGCTGGAGAATAACCCTCTTGATCAAAAGATATCTTGAGCATATTTTATATTTTGCATTTGTTTTATAACTGATCACCTATATATCATTGAGTGGATCAAAATATAACTTTGGGGTCTTTTTGAAAAAGAAAAATCCAACAGTATTTGGAAGCTTGATAATTTATTTGGTATTAAAATGGTTTTCTTCAGAAGTTTGTTTTATGTTGAGCATGTACTTAAATTTACCTGAGTTTACCCGAGAGCTACTAGCACTTGTGGCCTCGATGAGGACAGGAAGCTGGTGGCTTGTCGAAGGTCCCCCCATTTGCATTGATGATCGTTAAAACTTGTTTTATAAATATTATTTGACTTGGTTAATGTAGCTGTAACACTTTCTTCTAATATGCCATAAAGAGTTTTGGAGATACAGTAGCAGCATATATTTTCAACCAGTTAAGACTAATAATGTAGCAAAGTACCGTACTGATCTTTTTAGCAATGTTAATTAAGATTTCTAATCTTAATTTCTAAGACCAAGAGGTTATCTTGGTACACTTTAAAGGAAATTAATCTTTTTTGAAAGACTACCATATACCATATTAATACATTCCTACTGCTAATTCATAGCTGAAACACTAATTGACAAAGGTGTTAATGATATGAAAGATATCTTATCATAACTTATCATTATTAACATAATGCATTATAATGCTAATAATGTGAATCAATGCCTAAGAATTTGGTGCATATGTATATGAATACCTAATATGTATATAGTTTTGTAATTACCGTACTAACAACACACGTTAATTTATTTACAGATTGTATTGCAGACTATGATGGAGTATCCAGAAATTGAAACATGCGTTGAAGTAAGCTGTCATTTAATGTATTTTTTGTTATGTGCATATACCTGTGATACTGTACTAATTTTAGGTATAACAATCTTGACTTTAATTGTTAGTGTAACCTTTAAAATTTGTTTGGAACTTTAAAAATTATTAAAGTATTACCATGTGCAGTATGTTTACTGAACTCAGTCAAATGGAAATTAAGAGGTTTTATCTGCAATATATTAGTTAATGCTGCATTTTGAATGATAAAACTATCTCTCTTTCCTTAACCTTTTGGTTGCATTAAGCAATAGCAGTTGATTCATGAAAATGTCCTAGAATGTAACAAGTGACCTGATTCCACATGCATATTTTTGTTAATTGTGCTCAAGGAAAAGGAGATTTCATTAGAGTTTTTTCAAACATGTTTAAAGGAGTCATAATTGTTTTCTTGCAGTGTTCAGCAAGGACGCTCAAGAACATTTCTGAAATGTTTTACTATGCTCAGAAAGCAGTACTTCATCCTACAGCTCCTTTATATATTTTAGAAGAAAGAGATGTGAGTTTTTTTTACATATAGTAACAGCTTTATTGTGTTTATATTTGTGAAAAAAGCAATGTTTATACACTGAAGAAAATTACATCTAATAAATTAATGACTTTGATGTGTTACTTGCCTTGGAAAAGCCCCCCCCCCCCCAAAAAAAAAAAAAAAACATTATGGGAGGGCTCCCTTTGGTGGCTCTTGTGGCTGCCCACCTGGACACTCAAAGCCTTAGGCTCTTTCAAGTCATGAGTACTTACCAAGGACCAGTACCAGAATATGGCTTCCTCAATATGATACATAGATGAATAGGATACTTAGATGAACCCCTCACTGAAAAACAACTGACCAGAAAGAGAGCTCTTCAAATCAAACAGCTGCATGGAAGATATTGGTAACTGATCTAAGCTATGAATATATTCATCCAGAATTCATCTACTAATTAGCAACACTACTCCAGCCTGGAGTCCACATCTAGTCAGACACAAAGCAAAGTTAGAAAAGGTTCAGAGGTATGCCACCAGGCTAGTCCCTGAGCTGAGAAGTATGAGCTACGAGGAAATATTGCTGGAACTAAACCTCATGACCCTTGAAGACACAAGAGTTAGGGGGGGACATGATCACTATTTATAAAATTCTCAGAAGAATTGACAGAGTAGATATAGATAAACTGTTTAGCATGGGTGATACATGAACATGGGGACACAGGTGGAAACTTAGTACTCTAATGAGCCACAGGGACGTTACAACTTTTTTCAGTGTCCTGAGTAGTTAACAGATTTAATGCATTAGGCAAAAGTGGTGGAGACAGACTCCATACACAGTTTCAAATGTAGATATGATAAGAGCCCAATAGGCTCATTAATCTGTACACCAGTTGATTGACAGTTGAGAGGCGGGACCAGACAGCCAAAGCTCAACCCTTGCAAGCACAACTAGGAGAGTACTAATACCCCAAACCACCATTGCGAGCATATTGTGTTATGTGAGTATTGCTAGCCAGCAATTGGTTCTGGGCAACAACTGTGTGTTTACGTGTGTGTATCAGGGTTAACAATGCTTTCCAAAAAGTTGCTTGTTTTGGTATGCTTTACTTCTTTATGTCTGTCCTGGCTTGATCTACATATCCCCACACTTCCCTTGCCCCTGTTGAGGGGGACCAGATTTTGGTACTGGTCTTCAGTAGGCTCATGATTTAAGAGAGCTTAATAGGGAACCTATGGCTTGGGGAATCCAAATGGGTAGCTTTGGGAGCTACCAAATGGGCCCATCAGAGTTGTGCTACATTGGATTTTTCTAATAGTCTCCCCAGCTTGGTGCTTTCTTTTGATAATTGCTTTCTCAATGATATGCTCTAAATGAATCATTTTTGTTTCAGCTGACAGAAAAATGCAAGAAAGCATTAATAAGAATTTTTAAGGTAAGTCCGATTCACACTTATACCTGTACGTACAATATACATAAATACCACAAGTATATGGCTGACTGACTAGTATAAGGGAAGTACTTTTAGAGTATCTGAATGTGGAAACATTTATAAATTTTACACCTCCAGTATTAGGATGTGCATCACTAGGATGGAACCCTTTTCCTCATAAAGTACAAAATAAAAGAATTGAAGTACTGTATTTGAAACTGCTTTTTAATGAAAGTAACTGTGTGGGGTAAAACTATGCAGGTAAAACTTTAAGAAGAGATTAAGAGTAGCGAGTAATATTACTGGTATATACTTATACAGGCTTGAAATTGAAATTAATTAGTTGAATTTCACTATACATACAGAAATAGTATACAGTATAGTCTCATTAAAAAAGTACTGGATAAAATTTTTAAGAGAAGACAATTAGAATGCATGTATGATCATTGCCATCTCTATTGTTCAGTGAAGTTAACATACTTGGTTTAAATATTTGAAATTATGTACTTAATAGTTCATATTAGTAGTTCATATTAGTGGTACACAGCATTAGGGTAATAATTGGGAATTTATTAATTTAACTTGGGCAGATTTGTGACACTGACAACGATGGCCTCCTTAATGACCAAGAGCTCAACACTTTCCAACGGCGGTGCTTCAATGCTCCTCTTAACCCTCAGGCAAGTTATTTATTGTAACCTTGTTTATGCAGGCGATGAGTCACAATAACGTGGCTAAAGTAAGTTGACCAGACCACACTAGAAGGTGAAGGGACGACGACGTTTCGGTCCGTCTTGGACCGAATAGTCCAGGACGGACCGAAACGTCGTCGTCCCTTCACCATCTAGTGTGTGGTCTGGTCAACCTTGTTTATATTCATCTTTCAAATTGCCTATTTTATTCAGAATAATTGGAATACATGTATGATCTATAGAGTTTTTCTGGTGACTGGTGTTGAAGTTATTCATAATATATATTCCACTTTGAAGTGATTTTGTTTACAATTGTATGTAGAAAATCTTATGAATCGGCATAGTTTCTGCTGTAATGTTCATAGAAAGAGCAAAAAAGTGAGTGACCCTGGTACGGTACTAATCTTAAGCACTGTTGGATGATTTAGCACAATCCAGTCACAGTTTGCCCTCCTGAATGGTTCATTTTAGTGTTATCTGCTGATAATAGTTCACTGTGGTTTGTAATCCACTAAATAAAATTCAGGCTTTAGATACACACTCAGTTTACACTGTGTATTAAATTTTTATGTACAGTACTCTATAAATATTAACTATTTTAGTGAAACAAATTTGTTATAGGCCTTGGAAGAACTGAAGACAGTTGTGCAAAGGAATGTGTCGGATGGGGTTCATGCTGATTCCCTTACGTTACGGGGCTTCCTCTTTCTCCATCGACTATTTATTCAGCGTGGGCGTCACGAGACAACATGGACCGTTTTAAGAAAATTTGGTTATAATGATAATCTTCAGCTTTCCAAGGACTACCTATTTCCCATGTAAGGAAACTGATGAGTTAAGGTATTATGAGATGTTTTATTTTTGCCTTTATTGGCTCAAGATGTGTAATTCATTCTCTTCACTGAACGTCATTTAGCAAAATGTTAACAGAAAGGGTGTTTGTTTGCAATTTCTTGCCTTACAGAAAGACTTGTATATGACTAAGAATAGAACTTAAATGTTATATTCCCCAGTTCCTGCATGTTACATCTTATCATGCAACTTGAAACAAATCATGAGGGGAATGAATGAGATTTTTTTAAATTGAGTACAACATAATCTAACTAGGTCCTTGAACTAGACTAGGAAGTATTACTTTTTTAAGGGATAGGAACCTGGACTTCAGAAAAATCTTGTCATTTTCTTGATATAATCAGTGTATTAGTTATTAGTTATGCCATTACCAGTAGTTATCTAATTAATATTTATGTGCTTCATCAAGATGTCCTGGATTTGTTCTCTAAAGTCTCCAGTCTCGTAGTTAAGGAAGCATTATAATTTGACCCTGCTGCCTCCGTTACTTCTTCAAATTATTTCTTGGTAATGGTACAGAACAGATGAAAACAGAGGCTCTCTCTATTATTCTAATGTGTGGTGTAGTTTATTTCTTCTGCTTGTTACTTTACCAATTGATTGGATTGATCATCCAGCGCTTGTCACAGTTACATAATTTCTAAAGAAAATCCTTATATCGTACATCCCCGATTGATTGGTTCCCTGCTTATTGGATTCTTTAGTTAACATGAGAAGAACATAAGGAAACAAGGAAACTTCAGAAAGGCTATTAGCCTATGAGGAGCAGTTCCTATTTATACCCAATCAAACTCGTTCATGTACATGTCTGATCTGACATTCTAATGATCCTATATTTATTATGCTACAAAGTAATCTGTTTCATAAATCAGCAATTCTTTCTCCAAAGCAGTACTATTTACCCAAATATTTTCTGAATCTGAACTCTACCAATACAGTACTGTATTACATTCAGTAAAGACTTGGGTAAATACAGTACTGTACCTCTGCACACTTACATATTTATATAAATGCTCAAATTGAAAGTTATACTGAAAAATAACCAAAGTTATATTCTGAAACCCTTATGTTTTGCTTCCCTTCTGGTTGCCCCATATTAGAGGAAGACAAGTAATGGCAATTTCTGGGAGAAAGGAGGGAGGGTAATTTTATTAATAAGAATATGGCTTTGTTGCCTGGCCTAGTGATCAGTAATAACCTTCCTGATCAGGTGTAATTGAAACGTGTCTAGTTGTGTGTAAACCTTATAGAATTTACATTTGCTAGTTTTGTCTTAAGTACTGCATTAACTGTGTATAACACTAATAGAAATTTGGCAAGTACATTACTGTAAGTGCTTGTTCTGACAAATGTAAAAGATATTGTGTTAGTACTATAATTATACGTAATAATTATTTGTTATTACTGTTTAGTGTTTCTTCCTTATCAACCCAGCCTTCGTGTACCACCTGGCTGCAGCACAGAGCTTAATCATGCTGGCTACTCCTTCCTCACGTGTCTATTCGAAAAATATGATCGTGACAAGGATAATGCACTTAGCCCACAAGAACTCATAGATCTCTTTTCCACCTGTCCTGTTATGCCCTGGGGTCCAGATGTCCTCAATTCAGTTCACACAAATGAAAAGGTTAGTCTCATCTATTTGGTGCAAAGAACTGACACATTCTTGTCTACATTGTTTGGAGTAAAACCTCGTGATTTTCTTTCTGAACTATCCCATTTAGTTTTTCGTTAAGGCTAGATTCTACTCGTCTCGGGTTAGGGTCTGCTGCAGTCGAGCACATTTCAAACTGCCTATTGAATTATACTGGTGCTAGGGAGACTTTGAAGAATGCTTGTACTCCGATTTACTTTCTTATGCCATTACCTTGGTGCAATAGGTAATGACAATGGGGTCAGTTTGTCCTTAGAGCTTTCATAGTCTCAATGCTTGTCAATTATTTCTAGTTATTGTTACTGTATATGCTGCCTAGTCACTGTTTCTTGTGTACCACAGAATAGTAACAACTGACTTGATCATCACTAACACTTGTTTATCAAAAATCACAATTAAAATATTCACCTTTATAAATTAATGCATCTTCCAATGGCCATTTAATTATTAAGTAATCTCCACTATGCAAGTAAATTTCGCTTGTTCGGTGACTCGACAATTTTCGTGATGTCATTGCACTCCCTCTGTTGATCATAAACATCACCAGACACACTTGCTTATTTATATACACTAGGATGGTACATCATCGTTAACACTACAATGGGCTGTCCTGTGGCATCACTGATCTCTCAAGATCCTCAGCTGTTCAAACCAAATCTTGGACTTTGTTGACAGTTAGGAGCAAATTGTACTGTAGTTCCTTCCACACATTTTTCTTAATCAATTTGACTATTTTTAATTTCAATAATAATTGGTGCATGGTTTAAGTACTTGTAAGTAAGTTTTGCAACAGTATATTGTTCTTAAATGGGATGCAAAACATGTCTGGCCCAAGGTGCTGCACATCACAATTAAAAAAAAATAAGCACTACATTTGATCCTCGGCTTGTTCTTCGGCTCCTGTAAATTGTGGTGTATTTTTCTTTATCTAGGCTTCAGATGGGTAGGCTTGGCTGGAGGGCTGTAATGTAGTGTTGGCTCTTCTACCTTGTGGCAGTTGGTGGTAGTGGATAATTAGATAGTTAGCCAAAGAACTGCTTGGCAGTATCAGTGTTACAGCGTTACACATGGAGAATATTTTGAGTTTATTTGAACCACTTACCTGTTTTCATTTTGAACATTGATTCATCTTCAGTGTCTCACAAGCACCAGTACAACACTACAGGGTACAGTAGTTTGAAATATATTCCATTGTGGAATGTGTGTCTGCTCTGACTGTGACAGATTCTAACCAATGTTAAGTTGGATCTTCCCTTAACGAGCATCTGAGGGTGATGCTCAGAAAACGTATTCAAAACTTTCAAAATGCATTCAAAACTTTATTATTCCACCCATTCATGCAAAAATATTTACCACATTTTTACTTTTGAGTAACATTCTTAATAATAATGTTTTTTTAGGGGTGGATCACATTGCAAGGCTATTTAGCTCAGTGGACTCTCTGGACTTTACTAGATGTTCAGAGAACATTAGAGTACTTTGCATATCTTGGATATTGTGGATCCGGTGATGACAATCAGCTTTCTGCTATCACAGGTATTGTTCTGTTATATTATGCATCTTAGTGCACTGATAAATTAAGTTGATATAAAATTACATATTACATACGATGATGATGATAATTTGCAAAATATATTTTCTCTACTCCTGTTTGTAACAGTTACCCGAGAGAAACGAATTGACCTGCAAAAGAAGCAAACAATGCGGAATGTATACCAGTGTCATGTTATTGGGCCTCGTGATGCTGGAAAGACAACCTTCTGTCAAGGGCTTCTTAGCAGAACTTTAGAGGTGTAGTATAGAAATGTAACTCTTTGGAATGTTGGTAAAAATAGATGTTAGGTGAACACAAGGAATTTAGTAATAACGGTACAATGCACATAGTGTACATGAGTATGTATGATTAAAGTGTGAATATAAAAAAGCAGATGCATAGAGCAGCCTCAGTAGAATGGATCATGCAAGAATGGAACCTTTGATGAAACATGATGAATTGTTTAGTGGAATAAACCTTATTTTTACTTTCCCAAGGAGCATTCAAATTTGTTTTTTTCCCAGTCCCCATACCATTAAATCCCCACCTCAACACATTAATAGATGTATATAACTTGTAGATGTACTCGCCTAGTTATGCTGAGGTGGGGGGGGGAGGGGTTAGGTTCGGCTCATTGGCTGTGCTGTAGTTTGTAAGGGAATCAGGAAGGTTGGCACTGTTGATGGTGCGGTGGCTAGTTGTGTTCATAGGACGAGGGTGGATCACCGGATGGTAATGATCATTACCATTGGTTACTTCTACATTTCTTGTCTATTTACTTATTTAGTGTGTCAAAATGATGTTTGGGGGATATGTATTGTACATACTAGTATATACTGTGCTCAAACAGAACTCATGTCTTTGAAATGCAAAACATTTCTTCAGTTACTAAACACAGGTAGCATCAGATGAAATGGACACTATCAAACGTTTCCCATTGAAACTCATTGAGATTAGTATTAGTGAAATGTACCTGATTATGCTAAAAATACTTATATGAGAATAATGTGTTAAAAATAATACAATTATTGAACTATTATAATAATAATTATTGAACTATAAAAAATAATAAAATATTAGAATTACAGTAATATGAGGTATATTTTGTAACCTATTTTAATCTAGTGCTTCCCCTCTGCCTTGCCTTGTTTGATTTTCATTCCTTGTTACAAGTTAAGTGATCTGGTGGTCTCCATGTAATTTCTGACACTTTCTGTTTTCAACACTTGCAGTGTCCAATGAGAGGTTTTAATGTCATCCATGGTTTTGCAGTACAGTATTGTAATTGATTCAATACTTATAAAATGCATCATCCAATCTCAAAATGCTTGGGTTTTCACTTCCTCAGCCATCTTATTTGTACCTGGATGGGGTTCTGGGAGTTCTTCTGCTCCCCAAACCTGGCCTAAGGCCAGGCTTGACTTGAGAGCTTGGTCCAACAGGGTGTTGCTTGGAGCGGCCCTCAGGCCCACATATTCACCACAGCCCCCCGGTTGGTCCGGCACTTCTTGAAGAAAATTATCCAGTTTTCACTTGAAGACGTCCACGTTTGTTCTAATAGTATTTCTTATGCTTGCTTGGAGGATGTTGAACAACCGTGGACCTCTGATGTTTATACAGTGTTTTCCGATTGTGCCTATGGCACCTCTGCACTTCACTGGTTCTATTCTGCATTTCCTTTCATATCCTTCACTCCAGTATGTTGTTATTTTACTGTGTAGATTTGGGACCTGGCCCACATGTATATTATTTGATACCTCTCGTCTCCTTTCTAGGGACATTTGGAGAGCTTTGAGATGATCCCAATAGATTAGATGCTTTATTGTGTCTATGCCATATATGTTCTTTGTATTCCCTTTATTTCAGCAATCTCTCCTGCTCTGAAGGGGAAGTGAGTACTGAGCAGTACTCAAGACAGGACAGTACAGGTCATTTGAATAGTAGTGTACAAACATTGTGATGGGATCCCTGGATTTGAAGGTTCTCGTAATCCATCCTGTCATTTTTCTGGCTGATGCTATATTTACTTGGTTATGCTCCCTAAATGTTAGGTTGTCAGACATCATTATTTCCAGATCCTTAACATGCTGCTTTCCTACTATGGGCACATTTGATTGTGTTTTGTACCCTGTATTTTGTTTAGGGTTTCTCATTTTTACCATACCTGAGTACCTGGAATTTATCGCTGTTAAATATCATGTTATTTTCTGCTGCCCAGTCAAAAACTTTATTAATATCTGCTTGTAGTTTTTCAATGTCTTCAGCAGAGGTAATTTTCACGTTGATTTTTGTGTCGTCTACAAAAGGTAATACAAAGCTCTGACTTGAATTTTTGTTAATGTCTGAGATGAGAATAAGGAAAAGCAGTGGTGCAAGGACCTTGGCCTATAGTGTTGAGCTTTTAACTGTGCTTTGCATCTGCATCTACACAATGTACATTTTTTTAAATAGTACTCCATCCCACTGAAGTCATGGCACCTCTCCCACAAATTCATGGGACACCACCTAGTATCATGGCACCCTCCCCCTAAAGTCATGGCTTCCCTTCACAAAATTCATGCCATTCCTGTCTCGTGAATTCATGACATTCCTGTCCTCCTGAAGTCATGACACTCCCTTCTTCTAGTTATGATGCTCCCCTCCCCTGAAGTCATGACACCACCGCCTCCCTTCCCTGAAATCATGGTACTCCCTCCTCCTGGAGTTATGGTAATCTCAACCCCCCCCCCCCCCACCCTGAAGTCATGGCCTACCCTAAAGTCCTTACATTAATTTTGTTTATCAAATTTGTAGTAAATTCACATTTGTATATCTAATTTATTAATTTATAAATCATGTGTAACATTCACTATCAAGTTGCTCTTTTTACAGGAGGTGCAAGATATTGCCGCAGACAGATTGTCCCGACACACCATCAGCACGTTACAAGTTTATGGCCAAGAAAAATATTTGGTTTTGCATGATATAGATGTCCACAACATAACTGATGCCCTCATGCCCAATGAAGTCCAGTGCGATGTAGCCTGCTTAGTGTATGATGTTTCGAATCCTAAGTCGTTTGAATATGTTGCTAGAATATATTTGGTAAGTTTTTTCTAAGCAGCATGTGAAAATAGTATGGCAAATTTGATTTTCAATTTGTTATAATTGATCATGCATATTTCATAACTTTTAATGTAGTATCTAATAGAAAAGTAAAATTTTTATATTAAGCAATATGGGATTGTTCCAGTTTGTTCTTTAACCAAGCCAGTTTTGAGGATTCTTTTCCAGATGTTTTAGGTACAGTACAACCTCGATTCAATTATATAGGACCAACCCCGATTCATTGTAACGAGGGATTCGTTACAACTGGAGATGTCTCCAAGGTTGCATTCTCACGCCCTATGGGCTGATTTCATGCAGCAAAATTTTTAACCTATAATATAATAGACAAGTACCAAATGAACATACCTGCAAAAAAATTTAACTGCCACTGGCTTATTTCTCACATCTCAGCCTCAAAACTCATTTTCAAAAAGTAGCAGGGCTGGTCTCATTCTACTGAGACTAGCAGCCTCAGTAGAATGGATCTGAGTAAACCAAAACCTTGCCAACTCAGAATATAAATAAACAATAGAGCTTGGTTTGAAATATCCTCAATAACTTTCTCAAGGCTCTGTTTCTTGTAATGTTGAGTCCATGTACAAAAACCATCAAAACCGTGATTAGAGCAATAATAATGATAGTTACTATTCATACCCTAATATTTCCAACGTTTTAAGGGCTGATTTCACTGAGCAAAATTTTAATTTCAACCTGTCATATGAAGGGTAACAATCAAGAGAACCTGTCTGTAAAAGATTTACCCACACCTAGCATATTTCCCACGCACAAGCCTCGAAATCTAATTTTCAATAGAAAGAGGGCCCATATTTTACTGAACAAAAATTCTCTGCAACTGGAAAAAAAAGGAACCATAGAATTTGATTTTAAATATGTTTAGTGACTTTCCCAGGCCCCAACCATTTATTTTGCACTGTTGCCCACCATCTGTGAACTCAGTCCCAACATCCTAAGCAAATCCACACATCCCCTGCTTCAGCGCACTCTTGTTCGTCGAATTGGGTGAGTAAACCTGGCATGGAAAGTGTGTGTTCCAACTGGAGATTTGCCGAATTGAGGTTCATTGAATCGAGATTCCACTGTGAACAAGCAGAATCTAACATTATTAAATGTTAACAAGTCTGATACTCAATCACTTGGATAAATTAGTGCAGTATTAATTGTAGTGATTAATATTTGGTGGTAATTATGGTAAAATCCTCAGAAAAAATATTTATTTATTTCTATACAAGAAGGTACATTGGGTTGTGAAAATACAAAACATTGGTGTTCTTATGTTTTTGCAAAGCCAGTAACACACACAGCATTTTGGGCAAGTCCTTAATTAAAATAACAATGTTCTCCTTTTCAGAAATACTTTAGTGAAACATCTATCCCAGTATTGTTTGTTGCCAATAAGAATGATATGTCTGCCGCCCGTCAAGATTATATACATCAACCAGTCTCCTTTTGTCACAAACACAAGATTCCACCACCACACACATTTTCTTCTGCAGTCCAGCCTAAAAAAGACATCTACACCAAGTTGGCAACAATGGCTGCGTATCCGTAAGTTTATTCCTATTCTTGTTTTTACTCAATTTTATTCATAATAAGTCTTATGTCTTATCAGTACATTGTTTTCATTGTACATTTGTTTACATTGTACATTTTTTTCATTCTGATTGCTCATTGAGTTTTCAGCACAGTCAACACAGTGGTCAATTGGCAGTACAGACTGTAGTCATGGCCTCAATACAAAACAGGGATTGAGCAATGTATGTGATAGATAGATTTAATACATTTGTTTCTGAGAGGGCCCCCTCAGTAGCTCCCTAAGCTTTATGCACTGGTATTGCCAAGCCTGAGCTAATTGTACCAGGTCTCTCAGGCCCGTCCTTCACTACTGGAAGCCACGACTTCTCTTTCCGATTCCATGCCCGACACTGCAGTTAAAGTATATTTTTGGACCCTCGTGGCCATTCTTGTTCCCTTCTTTTTTCAACCTGTATGATTCAAGCTCTACTTTCACCTCGTAAGGTATGTGCTGTTGTTGGCACTGGATTTCAGATTTGTCTGAACCGCCTTGTAGAGCAGCTGTCTATGAGGCTGCAACCACTGTAGAATCAGGCTATACATTATAGGCTCTTATACTTACTGTATATGTGGGTGTGGGGGTGCAGTTGCTGATCCCCTGCTGTTGGGAAGTTTGCGGGCTTCATGTCTTGAACGCTAAAGTCAGATACCCAGCAACTGTCTCTGCCCTTCATCGTCAGCCAGTGGACTTGAAAATGAAAGGGCACATTATCATAGATGACTAAAATACTAATGAACTATGAAAAGGCATGGGATGTGTAATATTGATATTCATAAACAGCACTGAAACATTAACCTGAAAGACTGTAAGAATGTAAGGAAGTGATCCTTGTAACAATAAGAATAAGTCAGTTTTACTGTTACTGGCCTTCCAAACAAATGTTACTGTAAAGATTTTTGGCATCTTAAATTCCACAGACTCGCTTTCCATTAAAGTTCTTTGGATTATGTGATGCTTTAATGCTTCCTGAAGAAAGGAAAGGTCTTGTCATCTCTTCTGGCCAATTAAAAAAAACATTTTCCTCTGCTCATAGCCAGAGATTACAATACAAAACTCAGCTTGACTAACAATTAAGAATATTCTGGTTACTTTAAAATATTTTGTGATGCAATTTTGAAAATTGGCAAATTTTTCATATTTAGACATTTGTATTGGTATAGACAAATCTCATAATACAAGTTGAAGTTTTCTAGTAAAGGCAGGTAACTTAAAAATGTAATAATGTGCTGTAGCAGCATTTCACCATGTTAAGTCACAAGATGTCTTTGAAGTGCCTAAGATATCTCTGTATAATACTGGGAGTTTGACACAATATTAGCAGTGTATTCTTTCAAGGCCTCATCTTGTTGTCTGATTAGTGCGCTCCATGTTGGTGTCTGAATCTTGTATCAGCCTTTCAGGGTAATTTGCATTAATGTGCTTGTAAAAACCCAGTTTAGGGCTTCACAATAGTTTGAGAAAGACATGCCATACTCCACAAGATGCATTGCTTAAAATGAGGTGTCCATTGGTACCTTAAGGTTGTTACACAGAGAGGATTGTTACACATATTCCTGAGGCTTCCACTGAAGCCAAACCTGGGTTTCACACACTACTCCCATGCACTCTGGCTCTGTCATCTTGGAATGTTCTACCTCTGATGCTCCTCTTCAGTATGCAGAGAGAACTCACTCTTAACTTGATGTATCAATGAGAAAATCCCTAGGAGCCGTGATGTTATTAGAACCTATGTGCTGAGTATTTCCAGGTACACACACCCCAGACAACTGCTCAGTGTAAGTTCTAATCCTCATTACGTCTCCTACAGATTTTCTCATTGGTACATCCTGTTAGAGTGAGTTCTCTCTGTGTATTGAAGACGAGCGTCAGAAGTAAAACATTCCTAGACGATAGAGCCAATGTGCATGAGGGCATTGTGTGAAACCCTGGTTTGGTTCGGCAGAATCCTCGGGAATCCTCAAGGGTTCAGTAGAACTCCAGGTTGCGATCCTTTTGACCATGTTATGTTATAGTCTAAGTTGTGTGGGGTGTGTGTACCTGGGAATACTCTACACATAAGTTTGCATCCTCTTCACGGCTCCTACGGATTTGTTCTGAGCTTGTTACTTGTCACCTATGGTACAGTGTTTAGTGCGGGACACAATGCAAAGCTGTGTGGCCATTTCCTTCGCTTGCCAAAATATTCTTACATCACAAGAATTGGTTTGCAAAAAGAACCTTCCATATTCATGGTAGTTTAATGACTATGACAACACCACATTATGAAGCAGTTGATAGTTTTTGAAGTTATAATTTCATCTTTACAAAACACACTGAAATTTGTATAAGGCTCACTCGGTTCCAGTTATTTGGTCCATACCTAAAAGGAATATTTTAGTAAACTCAAATGTTATTACCTTTGAACCAAAACAATAATATTTTTATTTGTTATTGTATTTTAATATACTGTATATGTAAAACATCTTGTATTCATCATCAGTCAAGTAAAGAAAGATTTTACACTAGCTAATGTAATGATAATATACATCTCTACAACCTAGACTTACTAACAACCATTCTTTCCCTTTAGTCGATTTCAAGCTGCTTGGATGCTCTTTTACCGAAGCAGGTGTGTAATAATAAGTAACCGAGATCAGGTGTTTTGCCTTGCTAAATTGAAGTTCAGCTTAGTCGTATCACTATTGCATTTATGTAATATGATGTGTTTTTAAAACAGTTGGAATGCTTTCTTAAATGGTACTTTCTTATACTGTTTGTGGTTTTGAATCTAGAGAATCTTTAAAAGAAAGTTGTCGTCTGTTATATTTGCCAATTCACTCTGCAAGCTTTACAGTTTTTCAATTGGCTGAAGAATGAGTGCTAAATAATGAAATCTCTCTGAATTATTCCTCATTGCAAGATTCAAAATCATTGATAGTAATGTATTTCTTATTATAAATATATATTATCATGTCTCATGTTTTAACATACAGTAGTATAAATTTGTTGCATTTTGAAACACCCCCTCAGTAAATATACAGTAGTTCTGTAGTTTCGGTATTTGAATATTAAAATTTAAAAATTTTTGTGAAACATTTTCAGTAGTTTGATATTCTGTATAAATTTGACAAAAAAAAGTATGTATGCACCCATTTCTATTAGAAAGTGTCAAATTTATGTAATTTCATTCAACTTATTCTACAATTGCCTAGTTGTTTGTTATAAAGCCTAATTATTGTATGTCTATACGTGTAAATACATCAACATCAAGTTGCCTAGATAATGATTTTTAACGTTGGGCTTTTATAGTAAAAATATATATATTCAGAGAATCATTGAGAGCCTTAATGGACCTTGAAGGGGGTTTTTCCCTTGAAAAATAAACATTTATAAGTGAAATGTTTTCTTTAATACTGGCGACCATTATGAATGCACTTGCAGCACTCTCCGTCGTTTAGTGCACATGCTTCTGTTGCGGCCAGACACATCTTATATGACAAGGTGGGAAGGAAGCAGAGAAAGTACATGATATCAATTTTAGAAGTTTGAATTTTGCACACTTGCTCCTTTTTTATTTAATATAATTGTGGTGCTTCAATTTCTAATTAATATTTTTGTCCTGTTTCGTGAAGTTATCCACAGTTTTCAGTTACTAACAGCTTTTTGCAACAATTCTTTGCTATAGTCATTTTCTTCATTCCCTCAACAGTAAATCAGTCTAAGCACTGGTGAATGACACACAAGATTTACATGAGAGACTATAGTCTCTCATTTGTATGTTGGTGAATTCTGTTCTCAGTGTATTGCAAAGGGCTTTCAAAAAGAATTTGTTTGATTGTTATTATTTTGTATAAGTTATAATTTGCATGGAATTTAAAGCTGTAAATTTAGTGCACTAAGTGTTGACAGTTTTATATAATCTAATATTGTATATACCTCTAGTTGAGAGATAACTGCAATCCCTGTTCGTATCCTTGTTATAAGATCATAAGATACGAACTTTTAAGTTCATATCTTATATTTATAAGATCTCCACCCAGTGGGGTGGAGATGGGGAGGTCTGGTAGCTGAGCAGACAGTGCGCAGGACTTGTAATTATGTGGCCCGGGTTTGATTCCTGGAGCAGGCAGAAACAAATGGGCAAAGTTTCTTTCTCTCTGATGCCCCTGTTACCTAGCAGTAAATAGGTACAGTACCTGGGAGTTAGACAACTGTTAGGGCTACTTCCTGTGTGTGGGGGGGGGGAGGGGGGAGGAATAGTTAGTAGTTAGTAACAGTTGATTGATTGACAGTTGAGAGGCAGGTCGAAAGAGCAGAGCTCAACCCCCGCAAGAACAACTAGGTGAATACACAGAAATCATAATAGCGTGATATATCAAATGAACAAACTTGGTTTGATTTTTGTTTGTATATGATTTGTTCATTGACTTGAAACCCATTTCTTTGTTGCTATCCTGTCTGGCACTGTTGCCCAGAAATAGATTCAAACACCAGCAGTTAAATCACAATTTGGGCAATGCCAAATTGTGATTTAACAATAATTAACCAAAGTCTTATGTCGCAAGATAACCTCATTGGTAGTAAGCAATTAAAATTATAACAGAATTTGGTTGGCTAACTGCATTACATCCATATAGATGTATTTACATAATTTGTATAAACACTGAGTGATAATTAAAATCAGCACATGATAATTGCATTACTTTGAAGATCAACATGGGGCGTACTTTTAGGGTTAATACCAAGCCGAGTTATTCTTTTGAACATCACAACGTCTTAGGTTACTACGATTAAAATGGAGTGAACTTTTTTTACAAATTCTTAAAAAGGGGCATACAAGTTCCCTCAATGACTATATACTATATATATGTTTATATCTAATAAGTTTAACTGAGATACAGTCAAACCAGAAAATTGGCAATACTATATGAAAGTTCATTTGGATGTTGTACAGCAAAAGTAAACACAAGATCTGCGAACCAACACATAAAGCAGAATAATTTAAGGTATAAATACTTCTGTGTTTAGATAATAACTGGGACAGCATATCTGTGCCTAGAATTATTTTAAGGTAATTCTGTCCCACGATCTGGCAATTTCAGACGCCTCTCTTGAAAGAGATAATTTAAATCTGATGGTGAATTTAGCCTGTTGAACAAATAATTTTGCTTGTAAACATTGCTTTGTATTCTTAAGGTTGGTTAATGCCTCTAAAGTAACTATGGTAAGATTTCAGTATAGAGTAAATACTGTTCCTACAATGCACAAGCAACAGTATAACTTTGGTTAATTCTAGAACTTGTTCCCCCAACATAAGCAATAATCATATGTTTTAATATTAGTTCATAAACTGAAAGTTATATAAAAGTACCTTTGTAAACTGCCTATGTTTTGTAGTGGCATTTGTAGCTGCTGTCTGCATCTAGAAATTATTAGTAGTGTACATTTCAGTTTTTTCAGACTTTACCGTAGATAATATAAACAATATTTGAATACTGTACTTTATTTGTAACAGTAAGAGCCTGCTTAGTCTGGGGGTGTGGAGACTTATACCAGCAAATTAAGACCAATTTTGAATAGGTTTGCTTATTTATCATGATATATTTTGCATGAGTGCATGAATTTTGTAGTAATATATTGTGATTGGTGGAGTAGCTAAGTTTGACGATGCCAAAAATACTCCACGATAGATCTGATTCCTAATACTGTGCTGAATGCTTTTAAGATTAAGGATTTGTTGAAATTGTGATGTTATATTAGAAGAAATACGTAATTGTATTTTTTAGGAAAATGTAACTTGATCTGTGCTCTTTGCATTTGCATGTACCTGTGCAGTATCTCATTGCTTATTTTAGTGCATGAACAAGATATATATATGTACAGTGATCACAATTGAAGTTTATGTATTTTAAATAATTAAAATTATTATGGTATCAATTTGTGAATGTGCATTTTCTAGCCGTCTCTTGCTGTTTCCTTAATTTTGATGGGCATGATTTGTGTATGAATGTTATTAGTTGGACTAATAATCCCATTAGGTTTATGAATAGTGATAGGACTTTATATTTTCTACACCCAGTTCCTAGAACTCACAACTCATGAGTTAACTTTCTCCTTCATCAGTATACTGATACCTTTATGTAGGTTAAGGCTTACTAGTTATACTGTAATGAAATGGTCTATGTCGTCAGCTCGGTCCAGGGTCCCAGGTATCATTCCCATAATAGGACTGAGACAGTTGGGTATGTTTCTTTGCAACTCCTTGCAAGGCTTGACTCCTTGCTTCATCTAGCAGGTACTCGGGAGTAAAACGGTTATTGTGGGTTGCACCCTGGGGAAGGTCAGTAGTTGGCCTGTGCAGTATCAAGATCTGCATAGATCTGCTGGGCTTCCCGACAAGATCTGAGATCTGTTATGCTTGTCGACGAGATCTGAGACCTACTAGGCTTCCTGTCCCTAACAATAGGAAACTAGACTCAGTTTCTGTATAGTTCCTTTATGCTTGTTGAGAGTATGCATAGATGCCTCCTTCCATTTCTTGTTTACTAACAACCCATTCTCCTGTTTACATAGTAGTTTTTGTAACTATGTGCACCATAGTACAAAGATTGTTGTTCTAAGCAATTAGATAGAAGAGCTTTGTACTATTTACTTTATAGTCGATAAAAAATAAAGCTTAAAAACTAAAATATTTCTAGGCCTAGTATAGCACACACATGTACTATATTAGGTTGCAGATATTGGGTATTAGGCCTAGGGAGGTTAGGTTAGGTTAGTTTGTCTGCAACACAAGTAGAAAATAGTCTTCCAGTTTGTCCAACTCAATAGTGCCAATTTCTATTTTCTAATTTCGTTGTACATCGGTATGTATACTATGGTCCTCATCGTTACTATAAGTACTACCAAAACAGGAGGATGGGCTGTTACTAATGATGTTACGGGGTCAAACTAATTATTGTTTATGTATAGAAAAATCAGGCGGGTAGCTCATAAGAGAAACAAATCTCATTTATTCTTTATATAGAATATTACATTAATTATATAATCACATGTACTATATATATATTATACTGTGTTATACAAATGATATTTATATTGTTACTGTATGTATCCGCTAGAATACAAATACTGTAAAAAGTTTGTGTTGCAGGCACCTGAAGCAGCTGGGTGTGGTTGTTGGTGAACATAGTACCTGGCTGAAGGTGGGCTTGGGTGTAGCTGCCATTGCTGCCTTTGCCCTCCTCCTGGCCCGAGCCTTGCGCTCCACAGATAGATAGTTATTCAAAACTGTGTCATTAGGCCCTTGCTTCCTGCTCTAGGAACTGGGTCACATTAAGTGGATTGGGACACATTACCATCTCAGAGATGTGTGTTGTTTGGCATATTCTAGATGCTACTTCAAACAAATCCTGTAATATAAGTGTTGGGTGCAAGAAGTCATTTCAGTTTGTAAGATAATTAAAAAAAAGGAATAATTTAAAAAATTTATTTGCAATGTTTCAGGCCATGTTCATTGTTTAGTTTTTAGGGATTGTATTCATGGAAGTTATTATAATGGGGATTATTATATAACAGCTGTAAAACATGGAATATTTCCCTAAATCATGGTAGGTACCATGTTTTTCATGGTTATTTTTTTAACAAATTGTTATAGTACAGTACATACAGTACTTAAAATTTTGGGAATACAAATTTACCGTAAAATGGAGGTAGGTGCTACAGCTATATATTTCTTGAACATTTGTATTCATAAATATGTTTTAGAATTCAATATCCATGCTAGGTCATCATGGTTTTATTTTAACAATTTTGATTTTCAACTTAGGAATACGTGTACTCAGTCTACAAAAATTATTTTGATGTCTTGAGTTTTAGCTAGCTGGGTTTATACCATATAGTGTAATTTACTTGTAATTAGTTCATTAGAATTTAATATTAATTTACCTTTCCATTCTTTGTTCACAAAAAATCTGATCCTATTATGAAAGTGACAATGCTTTGTTGAGACTATGGTTCTGACTGTCACAGTTCATGCTCAGCCAAAATAGGAATATGATAAGTTAAATTTTGGTAATAATGCCAGTGTAGTGTATACTGTACCTTCATTGCTCAAGAAAATGCACATTATATTTGGTTTTTACATTAGCTGTTCATTGATTGCCAAATACATCACAGCAATATAAATAGGTGAACAAGATAAATATTTTTATAAAGCAATTTGCAATTGAATGTTTGATTTTCTTCAAAATGTCATTAACAGTTTGTAAAAATGTTAAATCAATAGTTATTCAATTCTTATTGAATGCAAATTTTCTTAATACTTTAGTAATTATTGATTTATGAAACATGTTTAACTAGTTGGATACATTGGCCCATAGCTCAGACTATTGTCTTGCTTTATAACTTTTACTTTAAGTTAACAATATTTAATACTATACAGTACATTTGAAGTAGTGTACACTGTCATCTGTGTCGTATTCGGGCACAGTAAAAATGAGAATGATAAAAATTAAATTTTGAGAGAACCGACCAAGGTGAAATGCATTGCTCCATTTCAGGGTTTAACGTATTTTATTGGTATATAGGTGGGAAACTGCTCTCGCAAGGTTGCGGATTGGCCATACTCGCTTAACTCACGGTCACTTAATGGAGCGCCGCCCTGCTCCTTATTGTCCAAATTGCATTGTCCCTCTTACAGTTGTGCATATCATTGTTGAATGTCCTGATTTCCAGGACGCGTGTGTCTTGCTTTCCTACCGTCCCTCGCGATCACTTGTCCCTCGATAGAATTCTTGGTGAATTGGATATTTTTTATATCGTTCGCCTTACGCGTTTCTGTTCTCGTATTGGCATTCTTGGTGATATTTAGCGCCCTCTGATTATTTTGCACTTTGATGGTGCTACATAGCCTTCCCGGTTTGGTGCCTTCTTTTGATAATTACCTTACCTTATTGGTATATAGAAGATTAAGTTATAGTTGTGAATTTTGGAAAATTCGAGGCTCTTACCATAGTTTATTATATTATTGCTATACTATTATACATTTAATATCAATGCAGCTCGTAGAGCAAAAGCGACCACTTGACAAACACTGCACAGTAATTTTAATTTTCCAAGAGTTCACCTCTGTTCACACAGCAGTAATTGAGTACCTGATTGTTTTCCTATTGGCCTATCTTGTTCCAGGAGAACTAGTGGATAAGGCTTAACACGAGCCATAGGAAGGGAAAGCTCTCGGCCTGTTAACATAAGTCAGCAGTCGTCTGTTCCTATATCCACCTCTTTAAAAAAAAAATTTCTTTCTTCCTGAGCAGTCATCCTGAGGCCAGTTTTATTACCACCTTACTCTGCTTGTACCACTCCCATATTGCTTCAACAACACTAATCTGGCCTTATTTCTTTTGTGCATAACAATCAAGAGAGCTGAAGTCTTCATAATGTCAAAATTGTCTTGCTCACTTTGTATTTATCACACACAAGGACATAATTTTTTTTGCCTTATTTATTAATATTTCTACACATAATTCGTTGCTCCATGTTTCTCTCCTCTTCCTAATGGCTGCCAGTATGAGGCTTTGTTAACAAATCTTGTATACAATGTTAGGTTGCTGTGTGGGGGTCGGTTCTCTCTGAGAAGCACTAGTAAATGAATAGTTGAGGGGAATAAATACTGTTGTTTGTATATGATACAGTTGACTGTACACAAGGTATTTAATCATATGAAATGAACTTCTTGCTGTAATTGAAATATTTTGACTGACTGACTTTTCACCCGTCGGCTTTCCATCATTGTCTTCAATATATTGAAGTTACATTTTTTAAGTAAACTTTATCATGCCAGTATTGTGCAAGTGTAAATAGCAAGCTTGTATGTCACTCACATACATCATGGTTCAGGTGAACATGTTCATATACTATACAAGATCATATTTTATAACAATTTTTATATTTGCGTACAATATTACTGAATGTAAATTTATCTGGCTCTTAATATTCAACTAACATATGTGCAATATTAGTCCCATTTCCATAATTAGTATTTTAATTAATATTACTCATTGATTATAAAATTATCAATATAGTAAAAGATTTGACAGCTGGGACCATACCCCTCTATATTTGAGCTAGACTAAAGGAAGTAGCAATATGCTTACATTATATGTACAGTTTTTAAAGATGCAAATACAGTACTGCAAAATTGAAAAAAAAAATCCCACCAGTTGGAAAGTGGTTTCATTTTCCAAATAGGTTCCCCCTCCCTTTCCAGCCCGTTGTTGTTGTGAGTTGGCTTGGTGGGCGGCTGCCGGAGTGTGATGCTCCATGGGACTCTGTCCTGTAGAAGACTAATGCTCCTGCTGCAGTCTTCACAAATTGTGCTGGAAGTCTTTTTTTTTTTTTTTTTCCTCTTCCTCCCCCTCCGTGGTGTTGTGCACCTCCCTGGGCCTGGTGAGGGTTGCCCTCACCCCCTCTCCTGGCCCTCTTTGGGTGTTATACTTGTGAAATAGCACCGTGTAGGGTCCTTTTGAATCATCGGACTGCCTGCTGGAAGGGTCGCCCATGAGGGACTACCCTGAGTGGATGGCTGGGTATCCAGGCTGGGGTGATAAGGGGAATGAGGTCTTTGCACCAGTGTGGGAGAATGGACGATGCAGTCAGACTCTCCTGTTAAAAAGGAGGAGCACCGCTGGGGACGACTCTGCTCTGGTACACTCTCTGTCCTTTGTGTGGGGGCGAAGGTCACTCTAAGTCGGAGAGTCAGAGTGCACTTCTCCCCAGGCTTGCGGCCTCAATTGCGGCGAGGCCCACCCTACCTTCTCCCATGCGTGTGTACTTTACAAGCTTGAGGCAGCCATCCTCAACTTGAAGCACCGGGAGCGTTTGTCTTTTCCTGAGGTGAGGCGCTAAGTTCGCCGTCTCCCCACCTTATGCTAACGTCTCTTATGCTCGCGTGTTGCGCTTTTCCTCTCCTCGTCCTTCCACAGACTCGAAACCGTTTCCAGGCCTTGGACCCTGACACGCCCGCCACCCCCTCCTCTGTTCCTGTGCGTTCTGTCCCGAAGGGTCCCCCTCCTGGTCCTCTGTCTGGGGTTCCCCTTCTTTCTGCTCGGTCTGTCATGTCTCCTGTGTCTTCTTCCTCGTCTCCCTCTGATCCTCCTCCTCCATCTATTGGCTCTCCACGCCGCCTGTCAGTATGGGCTGATGTCCATCGCTCTCTCAACGGCCGTCGTGTATGCTCTTGTTCTGCTTCTCCTGTTGAGACATTAGAATCCGTTGCCCAATACATTGTCGCTGGGATGCCTGTCTCTTTGAGTCAGAAGCTTAAGCCTGGCTCCTCTTCCTCCTCCCCGGCGGGTAAAGAGGCTTCACTTTCTTCCTCGCCCCCTACCTCTGACCTCGCTCCGTCCCCTTCCGTTTCAGTGGTTACGTCCCCTGTTCCTGCTATGGAGGTCTCTTTGGCCCCCGCTTCCCTCTCACTTGCTGCCCTTGCTGAGATGCACTCGCTGGTTTCTGCCCCTCCTGCTGCTGTCCTTGACCCTCGGTTATCCCCCCTCTTCCTCCTCCGGACCCTACTCGTCCGCCCCTGGTCGATCCTCTAGCTCCCTTCCCTCCTTTACTCAGTCTTCGATGGTTCCATTCGTGGTTATTACACCAATTTCCTTGATCTCCAACTTCTGATTTCGCGGTTTTTGCCCCTTTGTGTCTGTCTCCAGGAGCCGATGCTTGGTGCTTCTCCTGGTCGCTTTCGTGGCTCCCCCCCTCCCCAGATCTTGCTGGGGATCCTAACTCTTCTGCTCTCTTGATTTGCTCTGATGTTCCCTTTGTCCCCTTACTTTTTCCTTCACCTTAATTGTTCTGCTGCTCATATCTGAGGAAATGGTATACTTCTTGTTCCATTTATCTCCCCCTGAGTGTCCCGCTTTCTCTTCCTGACCTGAAACACCTACTGAACACCTTGCTGGAGCCTGTGCTCCTGCTAGGTGATTTCAATTGTCATCATTCCCTTTGGGGTGATGTTCTGACGAACACCCGGGGTCGTCGCCTTGAGCCGTTCATCCTCTCTTCTTCCGTCTCTTCTGAATTCTGGTGAGCCCACGTATTTTGGGCTCTCGGACTCTCACCCTTTTCTGTCTTGATCTTTCTCTTTACTTAGATTTCACGTGGCAGGTTCTTGACCTCAATGGCAGTGACCATTTTCCCATCCTTGTTACCTTTTCACCCTCCCCTCTCCTTCCCTAGGGGGTAGTTTGCTAAGGCAGACTGGAACCTATTTACCCTCAGTGCTGCTCTCTGACCTCTCCCTTGCTCTCTCCTCCTTTTTCATGACAACGTCTTCGACGCTGCCCTCCTCTATTCCTCGCTCTTCCTCTCGGGGACCACGGAAGTGCATTCCCTGGTGGAATGCTGACTGTGCTCGGGCTGTCTGCTGTAAGCGTGCAGCCTGGAAGAGACACCGCCACCGACAGACGGCCGATTCTTTTCTTTTATTTCGGGAGGTGAGTGAGGTGGCCCGTAGGGCCATCCTTCACCACCCATAGGGTGGTGACGGACCCCTTACCCATCTTGTGGATGGTAGTTGACCCCATATCTACCCTGTGGGCGGTAATGGACCCCATACCCATCCTATGGGCAGTAGTGGACCCCGTACCCATTGAGGTAAAACAAACGCTCTTCCAGACTTTTGGCTTTATTTATCAAACAATTTCAGTAGTCAAATCCTGCAATAAAATTAACCCATATAATAAAAATACATATTTGTATATATAGTTTAAGCGCAGTCAACATTACCCCACTATAACAATAAACAAGCAGCATATGACTAAAGCTAGGGCAACAGAAATTAAGGGAAAAGGGAGTACATATATACGGACCTGCAGCACGACACAGCTGATCTAGCCGGCCACCAAACAATAATAATCAAGCGAGCATCCATCCGGTACAATTATAACTCCGCCCCGATACGAATTAATGTTAATGTGGTCCACTACCACCATCACAGGGGTGGTAGTGGACATCACCACGGGAGACATCTTCCGTCACGCAGGGTGCAGTCGCACCTCCACAGATCTCCAGTATCAGCTCTTGATACTGGTAATGGCTCAAAAGGGCCACCACTTACGGGCTATTCATCCCCGTGCCACCTTTTGGGTGGCTTAATCTTCATCAATCAATCATCGAATTATACACTTTTACTACACCCATCCTACAGGTGGGAATGAACCCAATACCCATCCTCTTGGCGGTACTAGACCCCATACCTATCCTCTTGGCGGTAGTGGACCCCCATACCCATCCTGTGGGTAGTAGTGGACCCCCATACTCATCATGTGGGTAGTAGTGGAACTTATACCCATCCAACTGGTGGTAGTAAGCCCAATACCTATCCAGTGGGCGATAGTAATCCCCCGTACCCATCCTGTGGTCAGTAGCATACCCATCCAACTGGTGGAAAATAGGTAAGGTAGTTATCAGGGAAAAAGCGCCAAGCCTTCATGACTTTATAAGTGGACCCCATAGCTATCCTTTTGGGTGGTAGTGGACCTCAAACATTGTGCGGCTTGTGTGGACCCTATAGTCATCCTGTTTGCAGCAGTGTGCCCTATAAATAATCCAACGTCACATCGTTTTCTGTAGACGTTCCTACAACCCATTCTCTAAGATTTTTAAAGCTTATACTATTGTATATACTGTACTTTAGCGAACGTAATTATTATATTCGAACCCCAATTGGAAGCAGACCCAACTATAGGATGGGTTAACCCAAGTATCGCGCTTCCAAAAGGGTCGCCCAAGTTGGAAAAGACGAACGCTGAAAGAATATTGTTGAAAACATCTTGATAACTGATTAAACCAAAATTATTTATTAGTCAGAAGAAAGACAGAAACGCGATCTATATGTAAAACCTCTACCAGACAAATATTTTAAGTAAAACCGAAGATATTTGTAGTTGTATAAAAGTGGCAGTTTTCATCGCTCGTCAAACTCGAAAACCGCAGCATTCATCTCAGAACCATGCCTATTTCACGCAGATTCCTTAATAAACGTAAGAGTTTTATATGTCACAAGAAAGACAGATATATAAGCTTCGTTCTAAATACCTTACCATGGGCATATTTAAATTTAAAGCGAAGATACGTGTACTTTTATAATAGCCGAGCTCCAACTCCAGACAGATCGATCGACGGAGCAACTCTCTCTCAAAACAATGCTTATTTCACGTAAATTTGTAAATAATCGTAAATTTTTTATATGCCTCAAGAAAGATAGGAATATAAGGCTCATTTTAAACACTTTATCATAGACATAATTAAAGTTCTAATGAAGATTCATGTATTTTAATAATCGCCGAGCTCCGACCCCCGCATAGACTGAGCGACAGAGCAACTCTCTCAGAAGAATGTTTATTTTACGTAAATTCGTTAATAAACACAAATGTTTTACACGTCTTAAGAAAGATAGAAATATAAGCTTTATTTTAAATACATTACATTAGACATATTTAAAGCTCAAGTGAAGATATATATGTTTTTATAGTGGTGTTCAGTAGCTTTTCGGTCATGGAGTGCAGACGCCTACGCACTTGCCAATATGTTGTGTAATTAACAAAGATACGCTAATAAAGCCTAAAATATTACATGCCTCCAGAAAGACAGAGCTATAATCGTTATTGTGAGTGCATCAAAGGAAATATATCATGTTGGAGACCAATGATATAGCAATTTTAATTTAAGTTTCGAGTCCCGCCCGGTCGAGAGAGATGGGGCGACTCTCGCCCCATCTATTGGAGATTCTGTCCACTAAAGACCCAAAGCTACTCAAACCTTCCTAGCATTACGTAAGCAATGAAGTAATATGGTATATTTACTCACTATAATGTAGATGGTGGATGCAGAAAATGAGAAAACATAATTTTACTCTGAAAAAATATCATTTCATAACAAAATAAGATGTAAATATGTAATATCAAAGGAAGTCGATGGTCCAAGCAACAATATCGTGGAGCGACTTATCCAAGATATATTGCTCTCTGGAAAGTGTTTGCTGGCATATCAACCTTCTGTACACAGTGATCCATTCGTCGAACTTCTCTGCTCAAATTATCGCAAATTTAATTTATGATGTTAACAAGTAGAATGCGTATTTTTAATCAAATCTAACGATATTAACAAGTAGAATGCGTATTTTTAATCAAATCTAACATAACTAGCCAGAAAACGTTAAAGATTATTTAAAAATACATGGTTGGAAGTTAAATCAACTCCATAGAACAATATTTTTGTTATAGATACTAATCGTTATTTGTTGGTATGCGTTCGCTACTTAAACTATCATGTACTGTATTTATGTAAAATCTCCCTGTTTCTTCGGACATGGAACACGGAACCTTACACGCTCTCTGATTTGCTGTTTAATAGAGATTCGCAAATAAGCTTATGATTGTATACGTTATCAAAAAGGTAGTGACAAAGTCAATTTTGCATTTTAATCACAGAGATTAGATCTTAGTGAGATAGGAAAGATATTCATATTTTAAAGAAGGATTTTTGAGCCATCGCTCTCCCTATCGATAGAAACTAACTTTTTTTTGTTATTATTAACAAGCTTAGGTATACACAGTAATGTGCTGCTACCCTATTCTATATGAAAGATTACATAGTGTATATCAAAAACTAGCTATAAGTTCATTAAATATTCCCATCTCACAGGATGGTTAGTTATACATGGAATCAGGGGATAAAATACCAGCCTCAATAAAAAAAAAATCAACTGTGACTAACAAGAACACCACTTACGGGCTATTCATGCCCGTGCTACCTTTTGGGTGGCTTAATCCTCATCAATCAATCACAAGAAACAAGGGATACATCTCCCGTCACGCAGGGTCCAGTCGCACCTCCACAGATCTCCAGTATCATCTATTGATACTGTTAATGGTTCAAGAGGACTACCACTTACGGGCCTACCTCAAGGTAACAATCAGGTGAGAACATAAAATATATGGTCACTGCTTCACAAGCGGGGATTTTTCTGGCGGGGGAGAAAGAAACAATTGCGCAGCGCGTCCCGCGGCGTTGCGCGGGCAGTTTGGGGCCGTATAAATACGGGCGCACAATGGGGCTCTGCCTCACTCTGCCTGCCCTCGCCACTGCCCTCGAAAAACCCTGCACCCTCCCCCCCTTTGCAAGCGGCTGCTTTTGTACCCCCGTCATGCTTTGCACAGTTGTCCCGATTGTCTCCCCACTGCATGTGGGAAGGGGGGTGCAGCGCCGGTCCCCAAGTGTCCCGCTGTCCGCAGCTAATACTTTGCCCAGTCTAGGTGCTAGTAAGCCCTACTTGTAGTCACACCCCCTTCTCCTTATCCATTAGGTCTTTTACGGCCTCTTGGCCGGGTACATTACGTGTTATGTGGTCTCTCGCTTATTAGTTATTCTTTGTGTCCTGCCTGTTATATCCTAGTGTTATATAATTACTACACATTTGCACTCGGCCTTAATTCTAGTACCAGTTAACCTTTAGGTTTCTGCAGAATTAGTTTCCATGTCACTATAGGCTAAGGTCTCATACTTACTACGGGTGTACCTTAAGTTAAATCTAGTCCTCGGACTTGGAATTGTTACTGTTAATTCTTACTTTATATATTTACTTTATATTTTTTGATATAAACGTTATATATTTACTTTATATATTTACATGTTCAATATTAAGTTTAATATAATATCAACTTGTTATAAGTCTATAATATAAACCGTGTTTAATATAGACTTTATATAATTACTTACTTTATATTTGAACTTTATATATTTACATGTTCTGCAGAATTTAATCCTCAATAAACTTTAACGCCCCATACTGCCAGTATCTTTCTCCCCCTGGTCAGAAAAAGGCTGATCTATTAGCCTCCGTTAGCAAAATTCGGGTACAGCATAAGAATATCTTCCAATATTCCTAAGTGTATGAAGCAATTACAGAGTTCAAAGTACCTTATACCATTTGGTCTGAAGTCACTTATAACATGGCAATCACAGATATAGTGTTGGTGAGTATGTCCCAGCTCTTGTTCACATAGTTTACAATTGGAATATTCACCATTGGGGGCTATTCATTACCTGCAGCCACCTGCGATACATATCGATATCCTAGCCTAATTCTGGCAATTACAATGTCACACTGTCATTGTGACACTAGTGGAAGTTTTATGCTGTCCGTTCATATAATTCTCGGTTCTAAACATGTTTACTTAGTTTAGTTCATTAATTATGCACCCCATATATCATCTTGTGGGCGGTAGTGGAAAAGGTTACAGAGGCACATAAACATGTCATAGCTCTTTATACTCTTGCTTTCTGGCTTTTGTGTGTCAGTGACTGCTCTTCTGTCTTCCCTAATTTCCTAAAATATTGCGGCTTTGACAGAAGAGATTGGAATGCCCATATCCCACTCAACTTCAGGCTTATCACATTCAGGTTTAGCTGCCTTGTTTGTGTCATCATGCTGGACAACACCTATATGAGAAGGTGTCCATACAAATGAGACTTTGAAACTCCTACTGTTTGCAATAATAATGTTGTTTATAATGGAAGTTACAACTACAACCTTTTGAAGATCAATGCTAATTTTATCTAGATAATGTAATAAACGAAAGTTTTCTATGTCAACAGAAAGGCAGAAATATAAGCTACACTTTAAATACTTGTCATAAATATAACTGAAGTGAAAGCGAAGATATATGCATTTGATACTGTACAGTTTCTTGATGGCTTGCTCTAAGAGTGTGAAGCCCTTCACACCAGCCTATAAATTGTGTAATTTATTTCCATATATGCTAATTAACCTTAAAATCTATATGTCAGAAGGAAGGAAGATGTAGACGTTAATGTGACAACATTTCAAGAAATATCTCTCTCTTTAAAGTTAAATAATACAATCCTATCGCCGGTGTCCGGACACATGAAAGCTACTTAGGTATCAGTGGCCAGCCAGTGTGGAGATCACAGGCTGTACAATACTGATAAATTATGTAATTCACAGAGATACGTTGATAAATATTAATGTTTTATATTTTATTAAAAATACAGATATATACTTTGTTTCATATGTTAAATGTAACAATATTTCAGTATATATTATATAAGCATAGTATATATAATTCAGTATATACAATATATAATAAGAGTGTCAGACCACGGAGGAAGAATTGAAACAGGAATTTCCTTTAGTACTTTCTTATATTAATACATCTTCAGAGCGAACCATTCCTTCTGAAGATGTATTAATATACGAAAGTACTTAGAGCATTATATTGTGGTTTTAATATTGAACAATTATACATATACGAAACAGACAAATCTGGTGTCCGAAATAGTAAAAATATTAGTGTGCGATGTGATCAATGTAAGGGGGATATTGGGTGTGCCTCGTATCCCCTACAACAACAAGAAGTTCGAGAGCGATGAGGCCGCCACCTACTAGTTTCAGGATGTCGTCGAATCTAAATCAACAATATACTACCGCCGCTACTTTCTCGGAAACGTAAGTACCTGCCGCTTTACTTCTCTCACCCTGCCTAGCCTGGCCTGGCCTGACCTGGCCTAGCCTAGCCAGACCTGACCAGACCTGACCTGGCCTAGCCTTACCTAGCCTAGTCTGACCTGGCCTAGTCTGACCTGACCTGGCCTAGCCTTACCCAACACTAATCACCACACGTGACAGCCCAAACGAATCGCAAATAAGTACACGTAACAAGTCATATGTCCGGACACTGTCACCTTGGGGACTGAGTGGTAACTATTGTATAGAAGAGCCGGCTCCCTGAGAGTGGTAAGAGGGCGTGATAAGAGGCTAACGTGTGGTCTTGAAGGAAGTCGATAAAGCAGACAATTTTCAAAAGGAAGGGCAGCATAACGAGCAGACAGGAATGGACAGACAGTCGGTTATCCCATAATGTGTAATACGCCCCAGGCATATCGGCATAAAGGCATATCAACAATCCCGAAACAAAGAACACAAACACTTGAGGATGTTAAAAAGTTTTTATTAATTTGGATACACAACAAGGAGTTAGCAGGTGATAGCATTTCAGAGGCCATCATTTGTGAGAAACCAAGGCATTTGCATGAAGACCTTTTAAAGAAAACCCCCTGGAACGAGGGGGGGGGGGAGATGAATCAAGTTTGAAAATGTGAAAAGTTTGTGTGACAATAGAGCCTCGTGGAAAACTTTTGCTGTGGTCATTACCTGGTGGAATGCACCCAGGATGGAGTATTAGGGCTATACATCTTTTAAATCATAAAAGTAATAAACATTTCTCATCAACCTTACAAACAATATTAACCTATTTTCATGTACAGTATTTCCCCCATGTGCATTTTAACAAAGTTGCTAAATTGCCTTTATCATTCTGTAAAATTTCAATTACAGTACTGTATGTATAATTTTGTTAGTATAAATGGACTGAATATTCTGAAATTGCTATTAATTTTACAATTTCAGATTCAAAGGTGGTCTGGACACCCAATTTGGTCAGACAGGTGAAGAGAGCATTTAGGATAGTTCGAAGAGATGAAGATGGTCACAATTGTGTTTGAAGAGGCAAACGCCCCCCTTTGCTCCTGACATTATGTTCAGCCTATTGACCCCTGCACACTTAACACAAGGTAGGTTGAAAACTCCTCCTTCATGTCATTGGTTCATTAGCCAGAAACTTAGGGCCCATGCAGGAATATCCCTAAAAAAAAAAGTGGCCCCAACAATGCATCCTCCAAGTCTGGAGGATGAGCAGGAGCATTGTCGAGAAGCAGGCCCTTTAGTGTCAAACTTTTCTCTTGCAGATATTTTTTGATGGCAGGGCAAACCACTCTACATCACAGTTTTTCTGCACGTTATATATTTTTTAAAACTCTTGGATTTTCGGAATGATACACGAGCAAGGGTTTAATTTTCAAATCGCCACACAGCACAAGAGTTAGCCTATCCTGACACAAGTTAGCCCAAGTTAGCTTGTGTCCGGGCAGTGACGTCTCCTCTTGGGTAATGTATGTCCTCTTCAGCAATTTTTTCCATTATAGCCATGTCTCCTCACAATTAAACACTTGTTGTGGAATATATCCATCAATACGGTATCTACAAAATCTTTAAAATCACGAACAAATCTTTCAGCCCCTACTTTGTCTGAGCTGGCACCCTCACCATGCCTCACAACACTATGAATACCACGTCTTTTTTCAAAATTTCTCAAACCATCCCCTACTCGCCTTAAACTCTTTCGTATCAGCAAAACTCATTCTAGGGGTTTTCTTTATAAGATCTTGCATGAAGATTTCATTGTTGACCAAACCACACACTGGAAATTGAATAGACGACGACATTTCGATCCGTCCTGGACCATTATAAAGTCGATTGTGATGAGATGAGGGAAGCAAGAGCATTAAGTAGGCAAGAGAGAGAGGTGAGGAGATGGCAAGTATGTACGTATGTACATGAATAAAACATGTACATACTTATACATAACGTGTGTAAATAGTGTAATAAACACAATAACAGTATTTTGGGAGGAGGAATGTAGGCGAGTAATGTGTTGGAGGAGGGAGGGAGGACTGGCAGGGTGTGGCAGCTCACTCATGTTTTTTGGGCTCACCATACCAACATAGTGGATCGTTATGGTGAATACATACGTAGATGGGTATATACAATGTGTGTATATAGTGTAATAACAGCAAAAACACTGTTTGATTGTAGAATATGTCGCATATATGAGGCCCATAATTTTGAGCATAGCGATGTTCTATACTTTGAATTATATAAATTCCACAAATTACACACTTTTAAATAATATTACAGCAAAAAAAAAGAAGAAATGAATGAGAAACTTCAAAATAATTGCGCAACATTTTATTCGCAGCAACTGCCGTCACACGGGGTGGCGGGGCTGACAGACCCCCATCGCTCTAACGCTCAGCGCCCATAATTTGCTCAACTTCCCAGCTCCATCGCAGCTAAAGTAAGTCACATACAATATTTTTTGTTTAGTTTCCCCGTGATCAGACTCTGCATTTTAACAATATAAGAAGAGAAAAAACATTTTTGGAAAGAATTTATTTCTTGTGCACCAGGGTGTTATTTGGAGACAGAGCAGTTCAGTGGTTAACTACTAAATTTTTTTTTCTCCCACACACGTACCCCCCTAGGAAGCAGCCTGTAACAGCTAACTCCCAGATACCTATTTACTGTTAGGTAACAGGGGTCATCCCCTTTTGTACAAAGAATCTGCTAAAGCTTTTAGGGCTAATCTTTGACACTCATTTGTCTTTGTCGCCCCATATTTTTTACGTCCGAGTTGAATGCTCTAAGGCCCTTAACTAACTTTAGGTCATGTCCCATACTTGGGGAGCTAATCAACACTGCTCCTCTCTTTACATTCCTCTCTCGTTCTGTCTAAACTCCGATTATGGCCCTGTTTACTCGTCTGCTTCTCCTGCTACCCTTCACCATCCGGACACACTGCATCATACTGGGTTACGGCTCAGCTCTGGTACCTTTCCTTCGACACCTACCCTAAGCCTGTATGTTGAAACTGGCGTCCTGTTTCTACAGGATCGCCATGATCGCTACTGTCTTCTCCACCTTGCACGGTCCTTACAGCACCCTCACTCTTGCTTATGTCATGCCTTGACCTTTACCCATCCTGTGGTTCCTGTTCCCCTTCACCACCTATCTCTTTCTGTACGGTTGTCTCTCTTACAAAATGCTCTTTCAGTTTGTGTTACCAATATTTCCCCTCGTGTCATTCCGTCTTTGCCCCTATGGAGGGTTCCCCGTTCCTAAATTCTGTAAGCCTTGACCCACATGACTTAAACTTTTACCCCTCCTACAGTTCTAAATCACCTTTTCCTTGAACACTTTTCTTCACACTTGCACTCTATTTCCGTCTTCACCAATGGCTCTTAAGTCTGCAGACGGTGTAGGCTACTCTGTTGTTTTTCCTGACTGCACCTTTGTGTCTCCTGCCTCCGGAGACTAGCATCTTCATGGCAGAACTTTATGCTATTCTCTATGCTCTTCATTAACTCTTTTCTTGCTGTCAATCCTCCTCTGTGTTTGTAGTTGACACTTGCAGTGCCCTCATGGCTCTAGAATCCTTTAATCCAGTCCATCCTTTGGTAGTTGAAATTCAACATTGGCTGTTTCTTATCTCCAGTAGATTTAAGACAGTGGAATTTCGCTGGATTCCCACCCATATTGGTGCGTTCTTAAATGAGCGTGCGGACACTGCCGCTAAGGAAGCTATCCGCACCTGTCCCATCTCCCGTAAAGGTATTCCTTATTATGACTTTTACCCAGTTATTCATTTCCCCATTCTTGCCCGTTGTCAGGGTTGTTGGTCTTCTGTTACTGGTAACAAATTGCGTGCTCTTAAGAGTAGTGTGTTCCCGTGGCCTTCCTCCTACCACCGTAACCGGTGGTGGGAAACGGCTCTGGCGAGGTTGTATATTGGTCATACACGTTTAACTCACGGGCACTTAATGGAGCGCTGCCCTGCTTCTTATTGTCCAAACCGTTGTCTCTACACATCCAGACTTCCAGGACTTACGTGTCTTGCTTCCCGACCATCCCTCACTGTCAATTGTCCCTCGATAAAATTCTTGGTAAATTCAATACCTTTGATATTGTTCGCCGTATGCATTTTTGTTCTTGTATTGGCGACGTTAGTGATATTTAGCGCACTATGATTATCCCACACATTTGATGGTTTGATAATTACTGTACTGTATAGTACTTTGGTTTGGAATGTATCAAATAAAGTTGTTTCATGTATTCAAATGTGTGCTCTCCCTCACATAATTGAAAGAAATGCTGCTATTGGCCTTGCAGTGTGTAAGTTGCAGGTGGAAACAAATGAAAATTATCAAATAAATAATTAAACAATTTACTGAAATAGTAATGAACAAAAATAACACATGACAATACTTGACTATCATGTAATGCAAAGGTGAACAAGTTAGTATGACCTTAAATGCAAAAAATAAACTATAAGCAATGAATAAAAGTATGAAGATATACTGGTGTTCTGAAGACAGCTACCATACCACCATGGCATCAGTCACACGACGTTGGCTGGAAGTGGACGACGGGTTAGAGACACGAAGGTGATCCTAGAGCACTAAGGGAGAGATTGCCTCTCCAGGGAGGCAGCGCTCTTTATATAGTCCGTCGGTGATGACTCATCCAGTGTCAACACGAGGTGGACATCCGGTCAACTAGCAAACTGCTCGTTGTGGCTGGCGGTGCCTTTGTGTTGAGCTGTACCACTGTCAGTTGAAGGCGGCTAACTGCTTGTTTGTGGGGACAAACTGCCAGTTAGCAGTGGCGCCCGGCTTGCCTCCGAGTCGTACCAGGCCGTGCCAGGCCCTGGGGGGTATGGAGAGGTGGCAGGACTGATGACTCTTCTGGGCTGGTGTAGATGTATAATACTTCCAGTGCAGAGGCATTGAAGGTGAAGGGAAAAGGCAGTTCCACTGCTATGCAGGGGATTCACGTGACACTTGTGAAGGCACAGAAAGTCTGGAGGCCCTACTGAAGCCAGTCCAAGTATTAAATAAAACCCCTGAAGTACACCGGTGAAGGGTAAAGTGAAGGGTGAAGCAAAACCGTATGCCCCAACTTCAGGCACACACAGAAAATCACGTTTTGGTCCCGCCTCTCAACTGTGTATTTGAAGTTGGGGCATATGGTGTTGAACTGCTTCTTCAGCCTTCACCAGAGTGCTTGTAGGTCTTACGTAAGACGTTGACTCAAGGAGGGGCCTCAAAACTTGCTGTGATTTATGGGGAAATCCAGTTGTAAGACTTTTACAAAGTCTGTAATATACTGTGGTAGAGTATGCAGCTGCCAGTGCCTTGGGCAAGGGTTTACGTCGCCTCACAGCTCCAGTGGATTTTCTGCTTGGTGTATATCAGGTTGTGATTTTGTGTGTGTACCGTATTGTTATGATCGCCGTCTGATAAGTCCTTTCTGGCCTCAAGAGTCATTTTTACCCACCTAGAAAGATTGCAGATGGCCAAAGCAGTTATTTAAGTTAAGAAGGGACAAGTCTTTAACAGAATTTTGCATAATATTTGACTGTAAAGGGGTAAATTGAGGTAGATTGAAAAACAAAATAGTGAACCGGGCAGGCGTTACTCACAATTAGGCGAGTACACTCGGGAACTTTTAAAGTGCAACCAAACATGCTTTAGGCTCTCACAACAAGAGGTGAGTGGTGGTGGCTCAGGTGCTCAGCCAATCAGAGCACCTAAGGAGGGAGGGCAGGAATGAGAGGGGGGTGGTATGTGGAAGTTTGGTGACAGTTGTGTGTAGCTTGTTCATCTTCATTGTAAGTTTCATGGCTTGGTGTGCATTTCCCTAGTAAATTTAATTAGGGAAAAATTCAGGTGTTTGATTTTTTAAATCAACTTTTTAAATGTTGAGTTGTTAAAGCCTCAAAGTGGATGGAGTTGGTTTGGGAGTATGGCATCCTCATGCTGTTGCGTGCTCGCGTGAGGTAGCAAAGGTGATGTAAAGTTGTGGGGTGTACATGCTTGGGACGTCCTCTCTCGGGATGGCTGGTGTTAGACCTGCGTGTTTGTCGGTTGTTGAAAAGCCGTTGTCATCCTTTGCTGTTGTGGTATTGATTTTACATTGTTCATCTTGTAATTAATACTGTAGTGCGATATCTAGGGCTACCATTTGTAGGTTTAAAATGTCTAATACAAACAGTTGTCCAATGAGTTTTAATAGGAAATATCATCCACCAAGCACCATTGTACAATTATATTAATTGATAGTATATGGATTGTGCAGAACTGCTTAGAATGATCTTTAACACTTGGCTATATTGGTCATGTCAAATACCTGCACGGTGAATGCTCAAAGACCCTTTCTTTATTCAGTGTTGTCACATACCTCATGGGGGTATGGATAGGCAAACACTCATTCGGTTAAACTTGCCTTGTAGTACTTTCAGAGCTCAGTAATTTGGAATCTGGTTAGCACTTTCCAAATAAATTGACCTTTAAAGTGAATTCCTATTTAGGTTTAAAACATTATACCGAATGAGAAAGTCGGATTATATAGCCGAACACCAGAAATGTTGTTATTCAATTTGGTTGCCTAAAGCACATTCAAGGACTACACATTACATGGCATTCCAGGATTCCTCTATACCTTGCCTTATGCTGTAAACATTGCCACAACCCTGTGTTTTATTGATTTAAATGGCCACAGGGAGGCATACAACACTGCAGATTATGATGTCATTAGTTATCCACTTTGCTGACAAGTGGGCTGACTGATGTTCATTGACACCTGTATCGGGCTTCAATTTAATCGCCAGGAGATCACCCTCTCACTAGACTCGTCTGTAGGAAGTAGAGTATAGTATCTCAAATTACCTTGGATCATAAATAGCATAAGACTTGGGGGTAGGAGAGGGTTGCAGTGTTTGTCATGGCTCTCAGTTGTTCCTGGTATTAGGCAATTTAGTTCTGGAATCATTTTTGTTGGCCAATGTTAAACTTTTTCGAAAGTAGATGTTTTTCTGAAAGGGATGGGGGGGGGGGAACCTCTATGCTTGGATACAGTTATCTAAGTGAATACTTAGATTTATACAGTAGAATAACTACCTTCTTTTCCTTAGTCAAAAAGGTTGCTTGTTTATTTCTAGGGACTTGTATTTTCTTTTATTTTTAACTGCAGCAACTTTCAGTGAATGATAGATTCTTACTGAAAGGACCTTTACTTCATTGTTGTTGCTTTATGGTCATCTCATTGTGTACAGGGATTCCGCGAAGCTTTTGGGGTTAGTCTTTGACACTCGTTTGTCTTGGTCAGCCCATATCTCTTGCCTCCGAGTTGAATGCTCTAAGGCCCTTAACCTCCTTAAGGTTTTGTCCCATACTTCTTGGGGAGCGGATAGGCGCACGCTCCTCTATTTGCACTCCTCTCTCGTCCTGTCTAAACTCAATTATGGTTGCCCTGCATACTCTTCTGCTTCTCCTTCTATTCTTCGCCATCTTGATGCTTTGCACCATACTGGGTTGCGTCTCGGCTCTGGTGGCTTTCGTTCGACTCCCGCCCTTAGTTTGTATGTTGACACTGGCTTTCTCTCTCTTCAGGACTGCCGTGATCGCTACTGTCTTCGCTATCTTGCGCGGTCCTTCCAACATCCTTCCTCTCGCCTCTGTCGTGCATTGACTTTTCCTCCTCCTGTGTTGTTTTTCCTGACCGTACTTACATGTGTCGCCTCCCTTCGGAGGCTAGCGTCTTTACGGCAGAACTTTATGCTATTCTCTATGCTCTTCGTCTCTTGCTTTCTCGTTCCTCCTTTGTGGTTGTAGTTGATTCTCGTAGTGCCCTCATGGCTCTAGGGTCCTTTAATCCTGTCCATCCGGTGGTCATTGAGATTCAACATTGGCTGTTTCTTATTTCTAGTAAATTTAAATCAGTAGAGTTTTGCTGGGTTCCCAGCCATATTGGTGTTTCAATGAGCGTGCGGATGCTGCCGCTAAGGAAGCTGTCCGTTCTTGTCCCATCTCCCGTAAAGGTATTCCTTATTCCGACTTTTATCCTGTTATTCATTCTTCCCCGTTGGCCCTCTGTGGTTGGTAACAAGCTGCGTACTCTCAAACTTAGTGTGTCCCTGTGGCCTTCCTCCTACCACCGTAACCGGCGGTGGGACACTGCTTTGGCACGGCTGTGGGTTGGTCATACCCGCTTAACCCACGGTCACTTAATGGAGCGCCGCCCTGCTCCTTATTGTCCGAATTGCGTTGTCCCTCTTACAGTTGTGCATATCCTTGTTGAATGTCCCGACTTCCAGGACGAGCATGTGTCTTGCTTTCCGACCGTCCCTCGCAGTCACTTGTCCCTCGATAGAATTCTAGGTGAATCGGATACTTTTGATATCGTTCGCCTTATGCGTTTTTGTTCTCGTATTGGCATTCTTGGTGATATTTAGCGCCCTCTGATTATTTCGCACTTTGGTGCCTTCTTTTGGTAATTACCTTACCTTCATTGTTGTTTCATTTTAATGTGGTAGTTGATATGGATTGTTCTGGCTCACGTGCAAGGTCTTGGATTTTTTTCCGTTTTATATTGAGAAATTGCCAGTCTTGTTACTATTTGTAGAATTAGAGATCTGCATTAAGGCCTCAATATAATATTCTTTATAACATGTTATCAGCAATTTTTGTGGTTGGTAATATTTAGATTAATGTCAGTGATGTATATGACAAGGGTTAAGACCCCATGTGGTATGATAGCATTTTTCCCAGTCATTTCTTTAACAAATGAAAAGGTCCTCGTAACCATTCTTTTGTCCTTTCTACCATGTACCTGTTTGTTGCTTCTTGGTCTTTCATTTGGTACTTTACCAAAGGCCATTGTTCTAATAGTCAATGTTGCAATTACCATTTCTAAAAAAAGAGCAGGTCCATTAGGCTGGGTTTGTTTTTAGCAAACAAAGTTTTACAAAAAAAATTCCATTCCTTCAGGACCTTGCAGATGTTAGGTCAAACTAATTGAGTTACTTGTTTTGACCTTTCAAACAATGATGGTTTTAATCTAGGTAAAATATTTCAGAATATCTGAAGTTTGGCAGACAAATCATTTAAGAGCTTTGATTAAATTCAAGTTACCAAAGACTGTGAAAACCATGTTGTATAGATGCTTCAGTGTCACTTTTCAATGTTTGATAAAGTTAATGATCTTTAGTTAATTTAATCGTAATTTGTACAAAGCTTAGGTGTTGCATAGCTTTAAATTCTTTCAAATATGAAATCTAAGATATTGACTAAAGTTTCTTCCACTTTAATATTAAGCTAACAAATATTGCAAATTAGTCAATGTAAATTGAGTAGGTAGTCCACATTTACATCGCTTCAATGCATTTTGCATGCACCTATGTAACAAGTTACAAATAGGTGTAAATTTTACCAAGTATTTATTTTCAAAGTAAAAAAGTTTCAGATGTTTAAACATTGCATCAATAGTAGTAAACAACAATTTCCAGCATAATTTCAGGATAAGGTATATAAAGTAGTTTCATTAAAATTGTTTTATTTAATAAGTTTTACAAATAGTATTTATAATACATCTAATATTTATTACTGTTTCAGGTTGTGGGCCAGATGCTCCTAGATGAACCAAAGATCCAAGACAACTCCAGAGACAATCACCTGTAAAACAACAATAAACATTAAACAGGGACACTACTTTTATTATCACCAATGCCTAATAATAAGTCCAAAAAAACCTAACAGCCTATCTTTTAAGATAGGCTCAGCAAGGCCTATCCCTTCCTCTGATTTCAGTGCAGAGCTTGTTCCCTGAATGGGTGCATTACATCCACCACTTTAGTGCCATCAACACATTGTACATATGCTTTACTGAAAGCACTGTACAATGCATGCCAGGTACTAAAGTTTTAGATGCATCCACCCATTCAGCAAACAAGCCCTGTGAGAATTAACAATGTAACCATTGTTAAGGGTCCCTAAACCTATGCAAATCTAGTCCATCTATTAGATGGGTAGTAGAGCAAAGCTCTGAAAAAGCCAAGCCAGGGATGTCTGCAGGACTGCCTGGTCCCCTTTTATGAAATGGGGTAGGATCAGTACAAACTGCATCATCCCCTGTGGGTTGTAACAGTAGGACATGGTTACACACCTATAAATGGACTAGATAAGAGAATTAAGATTAGGTCATTGATATAGCTAAAACTTCAAACTCACCCACTTTTGTAGATTTCCTTTTGCAGAGTAAAGGAGCCTCACTCCAAGCCAGTCCATGCATCATAATCACTTTCACCTGAAAAATATTTCAAATTAATTTCAGATTTAAAGCCAATCTTTCTTTACTTTTCAAATTGGCATTCACTACTTTACAAATTCAGATGGAAAAAATTTCTTTAAGGAATTTACCTTTCCTACATATTCTAGTAGCAGTAGTAAATATCTAATTTAGATGTATAAATATATATGGCATCAATTTGCCAAGTTTCAGTAAATGTCATTGGAGAAACTATCCACAACTGCACTTCAATGGCAATTTACATTTATCTTTAGCCAATGCTATATTGTTTAAAGTTATTACTATTTTTTTACTTTTATGCAAATCTATTCAGATTAACCTTTACTACAACTCACCTGATTCTGTTGACACAATTAACTTCCAACTGACAGAGGGACTTCTGGACTTTCCAAACCACATTCTGGAAAACTATATACATTTAAAACCAAGCTAAAGTAAACATTGAGTATTTTTTTTTTTTACTTTCAAGGGAAAAATACCATCACTTAAAACAAAACTTTTCCTGCCATTAACCGACTCATGATTACCCTTAACAGTGTTATAGATTAAAGCTTATTTAATGTTAACTAAACAAGATTTATATGTCATTAAAATTATTAATAAAACACCCTCAACTATGCTGTTTAAGATCTAATGCCCCACATTACAATTTTCACAATTTCAACATGCCATTCTATTCAATACATTCCTGAAAGAACTAAACTTGCAGATATGGTACCCACTAGCCTAAGCCTAGACTTCCATACCCTAATATTTAATAGGTTTTTAGCAATTAACTTCTACCCTCTAATTCCAATGTACACAACACTACTTACTGTAGATCTGCAAGCATTTTCCTGCAGCTCTTTGTTGCCAGGACCTTCCACAACCTGTCATGTGAACATTAAATATTACTAAAAAGTTATTTGCATAGCGATGTTATTTTGTTCATACCTGTACCACCAGTTTAACAGTTGCCGTTTTAAATGGCACACTAAGTATCTTGTTGTCGCATCTTTATTAATTACAAACATAGCTATAGTCATTTCAAGTCAACATCCTATACAAATTTTATTTTCCAACAACTTTAGTCATGAACATTTTTCTGGAACATTGCAAACAAACTTTAATTTAACAACCATGTATAACATTTGAATAAAAGCAATACAAAATATATATACAAATTATTATTCTTATGCAACCACTGCTTACTACTAGGGGGACAAATTTATTCTGTTGAATTATGTACCAAGCTTTTTAGTCTGAAAATTCATAATTAACCCAACTATACTACCAAGACTGATTATACCAAATTTAGTAATATTTTTACACTAGCAACTATACAAGGCCATATTCTCTAGTTATCACCACACTTCTGCAGGTGTAAGGTTCTATCTCCCCCATCTACAGCACTTATGACCACACTTGGTCTTTATTATAAATTTCTTTATGAACCTGATACAGTACTGTTAATGGATTAAATGTTGTGGGAACAATTTAGCTACAGTTCTGCCAAAGGAATGATTAACACCATGCAAGCCAACTAATATTAAAGTTAGAAATATTTATTAAAAGCAGAACTTTTTATCATATGGGATGTTATTTTAGAAGAATGGGTGGTGTGGTGGTTATGTTATGGATGGCAACGAAAATGTTGCCCCCTTCAAACGTTAAGCTTTACAGCATTTCGTTTTTAACTAACTACGTAAGAGGGAGATTCTGAATAGCAAGTGCCAATAGGCACTGCCACTGGCTTATGGCAAAAGATTCTGTAGCAATAGAACTATAAGCCACACTTTCTCCCCCCCCCCCTTTTCCTCCCAACTGTTCAGTGTCAAAAATTTGTCCATTTACTGTACCACTTACATTTTAGTGTGGGCTTCATCCACTATTCTGATGTTAGCTGGAACATTTGTGCCAGCTGCTGGTTTGAAAGGGAGGCATACCATGTGCCAATTCAGGAAGCTTTCCACGTTCCTCACTGCATGTCAGCTCAGGACCTCACTACCATGTTGGGAGGCAGTTGAAGACTAACCAATCAACATCCCAGGCTGGAGAGCAGTGCCAGCTCTGGGAGAATTTACCACCTGCAAAAAATTTAATACTCTTAACAATCTACACCATCTATCTCATCTTTACCTTGCCCCCAAACCTTACATTTCTCAATATTAAACTGCATCTGGTAGTCTTAACCATTTCAAAACTATATAGGGCATCTGTTTTTTATTTGCCAATTCTGCAACTATTGCAGTCTAAACCATAATCTTGCGAATAACCGAGGTCCAAGAAGAGCTTTTAGGCACTACTTACAACACTTCTCCCAACTTAACCCCATTTATACTAATTTCCTTTGTTATAGCCATGACCTAATCAACTTCAGTCAGCATTCCCAATGATCCGAGCCCCTATCAATTTTGCGCCACTATCAAAATCTCTGCTGAAGAGAAGGTACACAAAATCACAAACCTTATCACCATTTCCTCAACTATGCAACCTAATCCATGAACATTTAGTAATAAAACTATGCGATTCATGTATCTAGTCATGTTTCTCAAAAAGAGTAGAGAAATGGCACTTGCAATGTTAGATTCTAGTAACTTTCCTCACAATAGACTAAGCTAATTGGTCACCAACTTAAGCGTTAAAGTTAAGTCAAACTTTTCCTTTAAAACTTGCTATATTAGGAACTCTCCACGACCGGCCTTTACCAGACATAATTAAATAGGGTAAAAACGGTATATTAAGTGCAGTAAAACTACGGTAAATTCAATATGATAAACTTACATTCTTTAAGCATGGGCTGCATAGTAAGTGAACTAAACTAAATGTTAAGCACCCTGGCAAACCACTTCGTTCTATTCAATTTATTTAATCACTTTGTCCGGCTAGAATTTTTAGATTAGATTAAAGGAACACCCTCCCTGGTAACGGAGAAACTAGTTAACCAAATACAAATATTTAGGTAAAATACTTTCATAAAACCCGTCTACTTCCCCCACCAGTAGACTTGTTCAGCTAAAGGCATAATGTAATGTTCCACTTTAGTAAATAAAGACTTAAAAAAACACTACCCCATCTGTGTAATTACCGGTTACCTGACATTCTACGCTTAAAATAACCCATCTATTCCCCATAATTGTTCGATATAACTTACCTCTCACCCGCTGGTCGAGTACACAGCAGTATATATCCTCCTCCATCACTCACCTCGTGGATACTATTTCACTCTGGCCGCAAATTGCCTCAAATCACCTACGTTGTCCATAAACATATATAGAAGAGCAACTGACCGTAACACCCGTATAGCGATCATCACATAACGTGGGAACATTAGTAGTACTGCTGTCAAAACATAGATGGCGCCAGGACAAACGGTAATTCCTATGGACTCGCCTAGTTATGCGTAGGGAATTGAGCTTCAGCTGTTTGGTCCCGCCCCTCAGCTGTATTCACCTAGTTGTATTCACCTAATTTGTGCTTGCAGGGGTTGAGCTTTGGTTCTTTGGTCCCGACTCTCAACCGTCAATCAACAGGTGTACAGGTTCCTGAGCCTATTGGGCTCTATCACATCTACATTTGAAATTGTGTATGGAGTCAGCCTCCACCACATCACTGCTTAATACATTCCATTTGTTAACTACTCTGACACTGAAAAAATTCTTTCTAATATCTCTGTGGCTCATTTGGGTACTAAGTTCCCCTTGTTCGTGTTCCACCAGTGTTAAAGAGCTGTCTTTGTAACTATCAAAATGCATATATCTTTGCTTTCACTTCAGTTATATTTATGACAAGGGATTTAAAATTTGCCTATATTTCTGCTTCTCTGATGACATTATAAACTTTCGTTTATTACAGTATCTACATAAAATTAACATTTATCTTCATTAGGTTGTAGTTCTCATCAATAGGGAGAGCGTCGGTAAAAAAAAAAAAATTGCATATAAAAAAGAACACTGTTTCCCAAAAACGGTGGGTTTTCTGAGTGGAAGAAAACGTATGTCTGGAAGCCGACTTTAACCGCCCCAAGCTGCGCGCGCATTGACCCGAGGTTATATAAACCGGGACGGAGACGGCGTGGGCCCCTTTCCCCAAGCCAGCAGCTGCTCTTACATAACGCCCACCCTCCTCCCGGGATCCTCTGCATCCCCTGTTTTAATTTTGAAAGGGACGGCCCACAGATGTGCTCAAGGGGCACTTGCTCTAGCATGCTAAACATTTGCTGTATCTTTGGGGGTGCTCCGCCGGAACCCCCAAAGTGATAAGCCTGCAGATAGCTAAGAAATATTCCCATGAATTGTAATTAGTCTAATTAATGCAACTTTCATTTACTACCTATGGATGTAGTTATTAATTGTAATTGATCTCTACTTTATCATTAAGGATTATTCATTATAATTATTCCTTAATACTTTATTGTTATGCACTAGTCAATAATTATTTATCATTCATCCAAATTAGCTATTGGATTCATTAAAATAATTGCTTATCATTATACTATTTGTTATTATTATTATATATTATATAATAATAATTTTATCTATTAATTTGTTATTTATTAATTTATATAATAAATTTTATTATATATTAATTTTATATATTAATTTATTATTCATTATAAAATAAACAAGTCCCCAATCTGAGCACGTTTTCTTCCAACCTCAGAAAATATCTTTCCTCTCTCAATAATATGCCCGAAACGCTATGCGTACTAGTGGCTTTAGGTATTGTATGTACTAGCTCTATCTATAAATCCAATATTATGTTTGTAAATCGACTATTTATGTACTTTCCTGAATAAAATGAACTTTACTTTACTAATATCTAATCTGTGACTAAAACGTAAGAACGACTTTATCTATGCCTTTTTGATAACATATACAATTATAAGTTTTATTAGTGAATCTCTATTAATTAAACAATATATCAGAGAGTGTGTAAGGTTCGGTGTTCCATGTGCAAAGAGACATGGGAGATTTTACATCAGTACAGTAAATGTTTTAAGTAGCGAACGCGTACTAACGAATAACGATTAGTATAGACCAACACTATTGTTCTATGAAGTCGATTTAACTTCCAGACATGTATTTTTCAATAAGTCTTAAATATTTTCTGGCTAGTTATGTTAGATATTATTAGAAATACGTATTCTACGTGTTAATATAATAAACTAAATTTGCGATCATTTAAGGAGAGAAGTGCGACGACTGGATCACTGTGTACAGAAGGTTGATATGCCAACAAACACTTTCCAGACAACAATATATCTTGGATAAGTCGCTCCACAACATTGACACCTGGACCGTTGACTTCCTATGAGGCCACATATTTACTTATTTCATAATGGAAGTATATTATTTTATAGTAAATATATGTTTTCTCGTGTTCTGCATTAAGCACCAACATTATAGTGAATAAATATACCATATTTCTTCATTATTTAAGTAATGCTAGATGGCTTTGAGTAGCTTTGGGTCATTAGGTGAACAGAATCTCCAATAGATGGGGCGAGAGTCGCGCTATCTCTCGCCCGAGCGAGAGTCGAAACTTATTTTAGAATTGATATATCTTTGTCCTCCAACAAGATATATTTCCTTTGGTGCACTCACAATAACGAGCATATCTGTCTTTCTGAAGGCATATAATATTTTAGGCTTTATAAGCGTATCTTTGTTAATTACACACTATATTGGCAAGTGCGTAGGCTTCTGCATTCCATGACCGACAAGCTACTGAATGCCACTATAAAAACGTATGTATCTTCACTTGAGCTTTATATATGTCTATGTTAAAGTATTTAAAATGAAGCTTATATTTCTATCTTTCTTGAGACATATAAAACATGTGTGTTTATTAATGAATTTACGTGAAATAAGCATTGTTCTGAGAGAGAGTTGCTCTGTCGATCAGTCTGTGCGGGGTCGGAGCTCAGCGATTATTAAAACACATGTATCTTCATTAGAACTTTATATATATCTATGGTAAAGTATTTAAAATGAAGCTTATATTTCTATCTTTCTCAACACACACAAAAACATTTGCGTTTATTAGCGAATTTACGTGAAATAAGCATTGTTCTGAGAGAGAGTTACTCTGTTGCTCGATCTGTGCGGGATCGGAGCTCGCCGATTAGAAAAATACACGTATCTTCGCTTTAAATACAAATATGCCCATGGTAAGGCATTTAAAATGAAGATTATGTTTATCTTTCTTGAGACGTATAAAAATCTTACGTTTATTAACGATTCTGCGTGAAATAACCATTGTTCTGAGATGAATATTGCGGATTTCCGGCTCTACGACCGATGAAAAATGCAACTTTTATACAACTACAAATATCTTTAGTTTTACTTTAAATTGTCCTGAAAGAGTTTTCATATATAGATCCAGTTTCTGCCGTTCTTCTGACATAAAAAGACCTTTGGTTTAATAAGTTAAGATGTTTTCAACAATATTACTAGGGCGTTCACCGATTCTAACATGGGCGACCCTTTTGGAAACGCAACACATGGGTTGACCTGATTGATATATGGGTCAGATTCCATTAAGGTTCGGAACAATTATATGCAAGTAATTTATAGTCCGCTTATTATAATTTGCTGAAAAGCACCCAGATTTCTCCCAAGTGCTGCTAACCCTTAACAGGATGCACTGCAGAATAGTGATTTAAATCATGGGTTGAAACAGAATTTTGACTTGTAACTTTTTTTTTTATTAACTTTTCAGTATAGTAAAGTATTTTAGTAAAAAGTATTCATCTGTCAACAGCTATCATCATCGATGACTTCACTACTATTAATTATTAAGCCTTAAAACCATCCAAAATACCGAGAGCCATAGGTGGTAGCTATGTATACCATAGGTGAACTAAAGATCTTAAATAATTAATAATAATAATTAAAATTAACTCTGCCTCAACTAGATTTTCTTGATTTTCTCGGAACAATGCTGCCCTCAGGCTGCTCAGAGGCAATCAGAAATGGTAAGCCATTCCCTCTTTACGAGAAAAGGATTTAACTAAATTTGGAGCACTGTGTCCTCAGTCCCACAAGGCCTCTGTGTCATCCTGTTCTCAGTCCCACAAGGCCTCCGTGTCATCCTGTTCTCAGTCCCACAAGGCCTCCGTGTCATCCTGTTCTCAGTCCCACAAGGTCTCCGTGCCATCCTGTTCTCAGTCCCACAAGGTCTCCGTGCCATCCTGTTCTCAGTCCCACAAGGTCTCCGTGCCATCCTGTTCTCAGTCCCACAAGGTCTCCGTGCCATCCTGTTCTCAGTCCCACAAGGTCTCCGTGCCATCCTGTTCTCAGTCCCACAAGGTCTCCGTGCCATCATGTTCTCAGTCCCACAAGGCCTCCGTGTCATCCTGTTCTCAGTCCCACAAGGTCTCCATGCCATCCTGTTCTCAGTCCCACAAGGTCTCCGTGCCATCCTGTTCTCAGTCCCACAAGGTCTCCGTGCCATCCTGTTCTCAGTCCCACAAGGTCTCCGTGCCATCATGTTCTCAGTCCCACAAGGCCTCCGTGTCATCCTGTTCTCAGTCCCACAAGGTCTCCATGCCATCCTGTGCTGTCCCACAAGGTCTCCGTGCTCAAAATAAAATAAGGGGGAACATGGCAGAAATCAACAATTATACAACTTGGTCAGCAAACCTTTTTTTTAAATAGCAAGACATGGGTTGACATTTAGGGGTAAGGTAGGCTATATGGAGTTCATTAGGTAGTACTCAAGTTTCTTAAACTGGTTGAGATGGGGGTACAGCCTTTGACATGATTGGGAAGGTCATTCCATATTCTGGGTCCCTTGATCTGTAGAGCATTTCTAGTTAGGTTAAGGCACACTCTTGTTATATCAAATAGGCAATTGTTTCTGGTGTGGTGGCCATGGGTTCTATCCTAGTGTATATATTTTAATTTGGCGACACTAGAATAGTGTCTACGGCCGCTGGGACCGGTACTATGGTACATGAAGGGTTGGTGCCTGGTGATAACTAATAACTGTAAAGCTACCACAGGAAAAAACTGAGCATTTGCATCATAGGAACATTGTGACATTGTGAGCATTGTGACAAATACTACGGTAACCTATGGTTGATATTCTATCAACAGGGTTGCAATGTTGATAGAAGCAAATGGTACATACTGTCAATCAACAGGAAAGTTGCACACTTAAAATCATATTAATACATTCAAACTGTTCTAAATGTTAATAATTCCCCAAAATATTTAGCGTGTGTATAAATATATACTAGTATAGCATTGTGGAACAATAAATTACCTTAATTGCTTTCAAACAAAACTTTAAACATAAAACGGGGACAAAGTATAATAGGCAAAATGCTCATTGCTGTAACTCGGTAAAAATGACACTGTTCATGTAAATTATCTTTGGCAATTGAAAACACAGCATATTGGTAAAAATAGTTTATTAATTTAACATCAATTCAAGTATTGACTCTGCACGAGAGAGAGAGAGAGAGAGAGAGAGAGAGAGAGAGAGAGAGGAGAGAAAAAAAAAAAACAGGTACATAAGGAGTTTTTTTTTTGTTTGTTTTTAGAGATAGACTTGTATGTCCCAGGTGTGCATTTTTTTTATATTTTTTTTTTTATATATATGTACTGTAACATACAGTATGGCATGAGAATAATGAATCCAAAATATGAGGTTAACATCTGTGGTTCACTATAAAATAAAGTAAGTCACTCATGACTGAGAATGGAATGAAAGGTCCATTGTAAAGCTAAAACAAAATTCCAGAACACACATTAAGAATGTGCATAATCCTGTGTGCAATCTTAAAATCTTCCTCCCACTAACTTCACTTACACCTTGCATTAAACAAGAATAATCTTCGGTGCCAGTTGTTAGCTACTGCTGCAAAAGCAGCATTTATCCATACTAAGGTTTTCCCCCACCATGTTTGCTTGCAACCAACACTTACTCGAATGGTGCCGACATTGCTTTAGCTTGTGCTCGTACTCTCTTCTCGTATTCCAATCGATTTTGACTGAAAAATAAAATTATTCCACAATGAGTATCTGCCTAAAGTAACTTTATACAGAACATGAAAACACTACTCATTGAACCATCCACTAAAGTCAAACTTTCACTATCAACTGCATTCCTGTTAGTCATGAAACATAATGTAGTCGAGTCTTATTAAGAGCCTGTACTCTACATAATGATCATGTGACTTGTCTCAAGTATCCAATGCCCCATTATCAGGTGTGCATATTATTGCACTACTTAATGATATTTAAAACCTTACTTTGCAAGAGCACAAAGCCTTTGGCTGTACTGCTTAAACACCCAACGATATCTGTTGGATAAGCATTGTCCTTTATGGATAATAAACTAATTGTTATGCAAGTTTAGAATGTTTGGATAGTGCCAAAAAGATGCAAGCCATGATGTGGCCAACAAGTACAACAGCTGGTAATAATCTTCACATAAGAGATGACCCAGATAAATGGTCATGTGGGAAGTATAGTGAAGTTTTGGGTTAGAAATGCTAAGGTGGTTGTGTGGTGTTGCATAAACGGGTGAAGTGACAGGAGGTTCTTGGTGGAACAGCTTCAGACCTTAACAGTTAAGTGTTCAGTTATACATTGATCCCCAAGGTCATTTATATCAAGTTCTTATGCAACTTACGTAAGTATGGTTGCACTACATCCACATGGGTAAATATTAACCTAAAACCATGAAAAAATCTGCAATCATTTACAATTGCTTATTGTTAACAAGGTGTACAGATATCAATACTGTACTTCAATGTAGATGATGAGTCAATAGCGTGGCTGAAGATATGAGCAAACCACACACCAGAAGCTGAAGAAAACGTCGTTTTGGTCCGTACTGGACCATTATCAAGTCGATTGTGCTGTACTTCAATATTATATAAATGTTAAAACATTGATTCACAATCTGTGTTTGTAAACTTTTATAGTAAATTAATATAATCATAGCACTACTAAATAAAACTTCTGGGGAAAAACATCGAAGCTAATCCAAGTGGTCTGAGAGATGCATTCCACAACTATGAATAGAACCACAAGTATGCTTCAGAATTGGAGTACCTTCCTGCAGAGTATAAAAGGTTATAGTGTTGCTTCATTTGAATGCCACATTCTTTTTTGGGGGGAAAATTTCAATAAATAATAAGAGCTTTAGATTTTAGAGAAAATTAAGAGTGGAGGAAATTAGTAAATTTATGTTTTATAGTTTGGTCATGGTAGAGTGCAAAAAGGTAGATTTGCATAAAAAGTACCCCCCCCCTCCAAATCACAACAGCTCCACCAAGGCAGAATCTAAGCAGGAATCTCAGACAAGGCACTCGTAGCCCAGACCTCCCAGAGCAAAAGACAATGAGGGTGCAAACTTTGAGTAGGTCTGCACAACCAAACGTTCCAACTACAGAGTATCCGAGTCCAACCAAGACTGGAGACGAAAATGGGACACCCTGTCCTGCGAAGCAGTTACCGCTTGACAAGCTGCACCCTGAAATGAGGGCTTTACCAAAACAGAGAGCCAAATAAAACAACACCTCACCCTACTACCAACTCCCAAAACAGATTTTAATGCACTGTGGTATACCAAAAATATGAACCAATGAATAATAGTTTCCCCAACACCTAAGGAGCCAAACATCCAGAAACCATGTAGGGCACAATAGTCTACCAGTATGGTAGGTTTCAACACAAATATATACATGATCGTAATGGCAAAATTCTCTTAAAGGGGGGGGGGGGGGAAGAGGCCACGGGAGGGGTTACCCATGACTTATGGCTAAATTACAGTACTATGGTTACTATAAAGAAGGGGGGGGGGGAGGAAAGGGAACTATATCAAGAGAGTGCCAAGTTGTCACATTACATATTACTTTGAAAGATATCAGGATAGGGATTTGGGATGGGACAGGGGAAAGGGAAAATGCCCAACCACTTGGACAATCGGGAATTGAACGCCGACGTGCATGAATCAATACTGTCAGCCTACCGTCCATCCCCAAGTATTCAAATCCACCCCAGATTTGAATCCTGTGTTTCCTCTCCTCAAAATGCATCCCTAGTGTACAAGCAATTAACTCCTTGGGAATAAATACAATTTGAGTGCATAACATGCTTGCTTCATAAAGTTTGTTGAAGCTTACCAATAAATTGTGTACGCTTCAGCCTGAGCAGGGTCCTTTATGTTGGGGTCATTGAGCAGGTCCTGTATTCCCAATAGAATCTGTTTGATGGTAATGGCTGGCCTCCAATCCTTCTCCTCGTCTAATAGTGACAAGCACACAGTTCCTACGAAGATCAAATTATTGTATACACATGGTTTTATAACATTTACACATTTAACAGACTAAATTGTGACAGGATAAACAACCCAACTACCATAGTGTACTGAATGATCATTTACAGATTGGTACCTGGGCTATTTATTCCATGACAAAATCAAGTGAAAATGACACCACCCTTCTTTCAACTCTCCTACAAGGTGGTTTACAACTACCCAAAAATCAAAGTTTCAGATAAATGCAACTTATGGTTCTAAGTTATGGTTATTTTGGGGGGTTCCCATTTTTCAAACTAGTTATTTTGGACCCTAATCAAGCTAAAAAATGATTCTAAACACATTCAATAGGTAATCTTTCAAATATTAAGTTGATGAGGAACACTTAAACCTTCAGATTAATTTGCTATATTCAACCATCCCCCCCCAAAGGTATATCAATTTGTTCAAAATTAATTGGAAAGTCTCTTGCAGATTATAGCCATACAATATGTTATGTCCCAAATTGGCAATGAATACCACTCATTTATGTTAAAAGGTTCATAATACTATGTACTTTTGATCCTCCATGGAGTTTAATAAAGTAATACTTGAATCCTACAATACAGAAAACCTACATATAATAAAGCCTTCAATATACCAACACCACTGTGCTAGAGCACATTGGTAAATACTCCTTTTGCTTGACCTAAAACATCTCACTGCCAAGATATAATTACCAAGAAACAACCATATTACCTTATATGTATTGTTCACAATTTTAAGCAATAAAACTAAATTTGGCTAAAATTTAATTGAAACAAGGAAATCCCAAAACACTGGGTAACATACCTGATGGGTAAACATTGGGATGAAACAAGGGTGGCTCAAACTTGCACTTTGGTGGTGTGGATGGATAGTCATCCTTGAAGATCATGCGTAGACGATACAGACCACTCTCCCAAGGCGTCTTTTGTAAAGGATTGAAATTTGTCAATGACTTAATTATTAAAAAGTGTCTAAGTTTTACAGCATCAACCATTTTTTCATGTCCTATAAATTCTGGCAATCATGCCATTGTCTGACATTTTATACCAACATTTCTTCAATACACAAATTTAGGTTCAAAATCAAAGCACTTCATTGAGTACCTTGCTTTAAAAGTCTAGTATCAAGTCAAACAAGGCAGAGAAGGTTCAGATGTATACCACCAGACTAGTACCACAGCCGAGAGATACGAGCTACAAAAAAAGACTACTAAAATTAATCACTAGAAGACAAAAGAGCTAGGAGAGCCATGATTACCACCTACGAAATTCTCGCGGAAATTGAATGGGGAAAGAGACGATTTCAGGGCTTAGTGGCCTCGTGGCCCGGTCCTCGACTAGGCCTCCTTTTTGATACACATCCCCAGGAAGTAGCCTGTAGCAGGTGTCTAACTACCAGGTACCTATTTACTGCTAGGTAACAGGGGAATCAGGGTGAAAGATACTGCCCATTTGTTTCCGCCTCCACCGGGGATTGAACGTGGAACCTCAGGACTACGAATCCAAAGCACTGTCCACTCAGCTGTCAGGCCCCATAATTTGTCAGGATGACAAATTATTTAGCACAGGTGGTACACAAACAAGGATATGGGTGGAAACTTTGTACCCAAATGAGCCATAGACACTAGAAAATTGTGTGTCAGTAATTAACCAATGGAATGCACTAGGAAGTTATATGGTGGAACCAGACTCCATACACAGTTTTAAATGGAGACATAAGAGCCCAATAGGCTCAGGGAACAGTTCACTAGTTAATTGATTCAAAGGTGGGTCCAAAGAGATGAATTTCAACCCCTGCAAGCACAACTAGGCAGATTTGGGCAAGACTATGAAAGTGGAGGATGCTACTAGTCAGATAAACTAAAATACAACATCCTTGTGACAAAAAAAAAAAAAAAAGTTAAAACTGAAAAGCTTTCACAACCTTGATAAACATCTACATCAGTCAAAACCAAGTTTATCAAATACAGTACCTGTTGAGTACTATAATTTTTCAAGTTACACAATATTTCCAATTAAGCTACTAACACATTTAGTTTAAAGTCAAATATGTAAAGAATTAAAGTTCTTCAGTTCAAACGTCAACCGTACAACATAAAACAAGAGAGTCTAGCATTCCAATGTGATTGATCAGGAAATATTTTTACTTCATGAAAGCTTAGTGAATGTTTGTTCTTCAATTTTATTATTTTTTTTATGAAATGGTTAAAACAAAAGACGTGATTCTGTCGTGAACCAGTTATACATAAAGCTATAAGCTATAATAAAATAATTAGTGAATGAAGGAGCCGGTCGGCCGAGCGGACAGCACGCGGGACTTGTGATCCTGTGGTCCTGGGTTCGATCCCGGGCGCCGGCGAGGAACAATGGGCAGAGTTTCTTTCACCCTATGCCCCTGTTACCTAGCAGTAAATAGGTACCTGGGTGTTAGTCAGCTGTCACGGGCTGCTTCCTGGGGGTGGAGGCCTGGTCGAAGACCGGGCCGCGGGGACACTAAAGCCCCGAAATCATCTCAAGATAATCTCAAGAAGATGAAATCTTCGGTCAACTTCTCTCCATGCAAGTTTTGGGTGCTCATCCAGCTGAGCAGGATTAGTGAGCAGTTTCCTTATGAAAACTAATCAATTTAAAGAAGGGTTAAAAGAAAGCGAGAGAGAGAAAGATTATGTATAGCCAATATATATAAAATACTTACTCCCTTCTTCCCTGGAATTGCACATTCCCAATTCATTAGGTTTAATGTTCCCTCGGGATTCTTTGTAGGTCGTGCAATGAAGCCCTGGAATGCAAGACGTCATTTAATAAAATAAATGTACAGTACATACTAGTTCATACTCCACATCTATAACAGGAACATCCAAAAGGCAGATAAAGAAATTTTGTACTGCCCTCCAAAATTATCTTTTGCTTAAAAAATAAGAACATGCCGTTATTTATGTCTGCAAGGCATAATAATGCTTTTATAGAACTTAATTTATAATTTACAACTAGCTTTAAAAAGAGAGAAATGGTCACTATAAATAATGCTCAATGTGAACAATTTCTCCAGTAGCATTTTTAAAGGCTCTTGTAAAAGGTTACAACAAGAGGAATTGGGGCTGCAGGAAAGCAATTAAACATGATTAAATCAAATTCTATTAGGTTTTATTTGGTTCACCATTCATAAAACTTCCTTTAAAAAATTGCTTAGTAGCTAGGATGTGGGACAATCCAAGTACGGTACTTGTATGTGTGAAAATGCCAAATAACTAGATCCATCAATACACATTGAATTGGGTTTAAGTTAAAATTTTACTTAATACAGTATTGAATATTTTGGCTAAAAATTTAGGTTAAAAAGAAGCAACCAAAATGTTTATTACCATTTGTATGTGTAAAATTTATTATTTATATTTGTATAAAAATATAGCAAGCTTCAAAATGCAACAACTATTTGCTGTTGAATGAATCTGGTGTAAATCAGTTTGATCGAACAGTACAGTAATAGGCAATTAATTCCCCCCCCCCATCTTCATGACCCCACTTTTCCTGTCTAAATATAATCTCTTGGGTGCACTACAGTTTTATAATACAATTAAAAATGCTACTTACAAACGGATGGTCTTTTCTCCATGCCTTTCTCTCCTCGGCAAGTCGAGCAATTGCAATTCCAGACATTATATCAAATCTGCAATACAAGTAAATTATAAATGTATAGTAGTAAAATCCCTAAATGCTGCTCATTTCACAACTCTTTGTATAACACCTTCCTTAATCATATCCCTAAAAGTGTGTGCACATCTTTACTCATTCCCTGTACCTTCCTTCCTTCACAAACCAAACATGCCAAAATCCAATCACTGCAGCCATTAATTAGGTAATTATCAGGAGAAATCACTATGCCATTATGACTATAGCACTTGCAAGGGATATAATAAGGATTTCAGAGGACAGGAAAAGAATGGTGACTAACTGTCAGGGATTGAATGCCAACCTGTCACACTACTGCCCAGTCAAAGTGGTTGGGCAAAATTAATTCTTATCAATAACCCTTAACTAAGGATAACTAGAGTGACTTCTAAAACTGGAGTAAATTACAAAGATTTACTGTATCTCTAGCCACCCAACTCCAAGGCAAAATTTGCAAGTGTCCGGCAGCTCACTCAGTTTTATAACCACTTTCACTAAGGTCTAAGAAATTGGTCCTGATGCCTCTGCATCAGGACCTCATCTCATACTTGTGGTGGTTATTTATTCACTGCCCTTGTACAGCCTATGCTCAGTGGACATGTTTACAACTTTTGAAGGTAATTTACTTATAGATGTATTGTAGGTACAAATCTAAGGAAACTTCACTAATCAATACAAGTTCAGAAAGAAGTTAGGTTTATTATATTTCTCAAACGCAGGCATCGAGTCACAATAACGTGGCTGAAGTAGTTTGACCATACTACACACTAGAAGGTGAAGGGACGAGTGTGGTCTGGTCAAACATATTTCTCAAGCATTTTCTAGGCTAGATAAACTACAAATAAAAAGTTTACATCAAATATCCTCCTGATTAGACACTTGGGAAAAATAATTTTTTTCCACAAATCTAGAACACTTGTGTTAATCCAATAAAATAGATGTTTGGTGCTACGTGTCTGGTATTATGTCAATTTTGAAATTTCCGTGCACCTCCAACCTAATGCCCATTGGCTAACAGCATTCTCCAGCTATTGTTTGTTTTCTCAAAGTCCCTACAATCGGAGACTTGGTTGGGGACCACCAATAGATTGGTATAAAATACAGTGAACTACAGGACACATGCCTTGAGTTATAATAACTGTGGAAAGCTGTACCCCCAATTAATTTACATTACAGCTGAAGCACAAATATATAGCCACAATGGGAACAGGGGAAACTTAAAGAGAAATGGAAATGCCAAAAATATATGGATGACAGAAAATCAGTTTGCAAACACCAGCTCTGAAGTACAAATCTGCAAATATGTTACAGGGATGTGCACATTCATTTGCAAATATGCATTTGCACAAAGAACCAAAATGTAGTTTCAGGCATACAAGGAACAAGACTGGATTACAAGTCTAACAATCATGCATCTAACGCACACATACTATGCCTCAATATGGTAGAAACTACCTCTCAACACATTTACTAACACCAAAAATAGGATGGATCAAATTACTGTACAATAATTTCAAAACTACAACACACCTTGAATCAGGATGGTAATATAATTTTCTAAACCTCCCAGAAATGACTTAAGTTCTAAACATTTGACAACATGTAAGGTTTAAAGAAAAAAAAATCCTTTATCTCTTAACATTTATTTCTGATGTCTGGGGGAGGAGTGGGGAAGCTGATAACTTTAGTTAGCTGTAGCAAGGCGTTGAAAACGACAAAATCCCAGAACACTAACATGTTAATTAGCACTTTAGTGTTCCAATGGTGCATCAGTCTTGAAATTTAAATTTTTTTCCATTATCAGTATTTTTTTTAGCAGTGCTTAACAGCTTATCAGGGGACCATCCAGAAATCACATCAGCCAACTAACTACTTGCCACTCAAAACATTAATTACAGACTGCAAATATTGTATCTTCATTTTTGGGAAATTACCTGCTGGAAAAGTATGAAAGTCGTGTTCATTTTCTTTTCACTGATTTATGTTGATAATGTGCAAGTTTCCATATTTTTTTTTTTTTTTTACTAGGAGGGGTACCCAAACAGTGTCCAGGATGCGTCTCCCCTCCCCCCAACACTTTCTTCCCCCCCAACCCCTCACATTTTGCCTCCCTCCGCCTCACTCCTTTCCCACCCCGTCATCTTACCCTACAACCTTGAACAGATATTTCTATTTGTATACTGTATATATAGAATGCATTTACCCAAGTGCATCTGGATCCCCCTCACCATGACCCCTCCCTTTCTATCCCCTTGGTTCCCCAATTTGTCCTCCCCCCTCTTTGCTTCCCACTTTCCAGAGTCCATCTCGAAGATATTGTCGTCAGAATAGTAGTATTCGTTCAACTCGCATTCAGGAATTTGGGGTTCGAATCCTGGGTGTGACAAATGACTGAAGTGTTTCTTATCACCTACTCCCCTGTTCACCTAGCAGTTAATATAGGTTACTACCTGGGTAGGTACCCTGGAGTTAGCTTATTGTAGAGTTGCAACCTTGGGGAAAGACCTTGAAATAGGCCTGACATGTATATATATATATACATTGGCTATCTGTCCCAACAAAATTAATTATTACAGTATTATTATTATTAATTATTATATATGAACTATATATGCATGCCTTTCAGCATAAACAGCTTCCCAAGTTTGTTTCTGTTCCACAGACTTCTTTTCTATTGAAGATGCATTCCTTTCAGCATCAAGAGCTTGCCAAGCTTGTGTCTGTTCCATAGACTCCCTGTCTACTGAAGATGCACGCCTATCAGCATCATCAGCTTGCTGAGAATGTGTGTGTTCCACAGACTCGCAGTCTCTTGAAGATGCATGCCTTTCAGCATCAAGTGCTTGCTGAGCCTTCCTTAACTCGGCACGCTTCTGCGCTCTTTTCGCCTTCTTTCGACGGCTTGCCAAGGAGTCGCGGCTCAAAGATGATTTCTTCCTGGGACCCATGCCTCAACTGATAGTTGTAAACTACTGTATCTGAAAACCCAAAAACCCATTACAAAACGAGTTGTGAATATCAACATCAATATATACCCTCACTCCACTATTTCTCCCACCCACCCCAACCTATGTACAGTACTCTCTTTTTCAACAAAAGCTCTTTACAAAATGAGTTTTGAACATGAATATTCAAATATACTTCTGTTCTCCCATTTCCATCCTTCCCCGGCCCATTTCTTGGCCTAACATTGGCCAGTGGGAGAAGTTTAGCAGTATGAAATATTAATACAGAAGTTACCATTTACAGTACTGTACTTGAGAAATTTTTTCTATAACTCCACCCCCCCCCCAGGAAGCAGCCCATAATACCTCAACTCCCAGGTACCTATTTACTGCTAGGTAACAAGTGCATCAGGGTGGAAGAAACTTTGCCCCATTGTTGTTTCTGCCGGCGCCAGAAATCGAACCCCAGGACAACGTATCCAGCACTAGTCCACTAAGCCACAAGCACCCTAATTGCCTTAAGTGTAGTTGGCAAGTAGCGCCTACACACTTTCATGAGAGGTAAACATGACCCTGGTTATCTTGAGGTTATCTCGAGATGATTTTGAGGCTTAGCGTCCCCACGGCCTGGTTCTCGACCACGGCCTCCTTTTTATTACACATTCCCCAGGAAGCAGCCCATAGCAGCTGTAACTCCCAGGTACCTATTTACTGCTAGGTGAACAGAGCATCAGGGTGAAACTGCCCATTTTGTTTCAGCCTCTGCTGGGATCGAACCGGGAACCTTAGCACTACAAATCCCAAGAGCTGTCGACTGAGTGGACAGCCGAGTGGCTATTCCTGGTAGGCTGTTCGTTTTAATTCGACAACCCCAACCAACCATGTTTAGCCTGTACTCCAGACCATCCCTTTTCAAATTTGGTGGAGGCCCAAAATATCTGGCCTCCAACTTGGGACACACAAGTTGCTCGACCCCACACGTCACAGAAGAGCTGAAAGATTATTTCATTATCTGTCTGGTTGTGGGGAGTAGCAATCTACTACCTTCAACCTACCATTCATTCATAAATACCCCACCCCCCACCCACTGGTACTAGGGAATATTACAGATTAGAGTAACAAGTGATGCCCTAGGTATTTTAGCCTCTGGGCTGTGCATCTGTTTTAATAGTTAACCCCCCCCCCCCTTTCTAAACATGAAATAAATTCCAAAATGTTTGTCCTTCCTATATTATTAAAATGATCATGGAAAAAATACAAAATTATATGACTTACTTTGGCCATGGTGAAGCATGGAAGTTCTATGATTCCAAAGTGTTCATCGAGGAATTTCTCCGGCTGGGGTGGTCACCCCCAGCCAGCCATTAGATAGGAGTTGCAGTGAAGATTTTTTTACATACTGTATTCCAATTTCTCCAACTAGTTTTTACTCCGGTGTTTTGAAGTATTATTCAATACCGTGTCTTGAGAAATTTATATATAATAAAATGTATGGAACATTGGAATGCTCAGATACATTCATGTCACTAAGACACTCGGTATATTTGATTAGAATAAAACATTGCCTTTGTTATTATAATGTACACACATTTCATATACAGAATACTAAAAAATATGGTGCACATATTGGTGACAACATTCTTAGAAAAATGCTGTGCCTTTGCCATTATTATGGCATATACATATAATGTATATACAGTATTTATGGCATATACATATAATGTATATACAGTATAACTATCTACATTTGTGCACACCATAAACCAATATGCTGGTCATCATGGGCCTTCACACAGCACAGCATCAACACTAGTGAACTGACGACACCTGACTAAATACTCTAAAGACAGGCGTGTGAAACCGAAGGTTCCCCCAAGAGTCATATGGGTCACATTTGTGTTAACATGAGGGCCACATACCACAACTAATGTAAGTCATTTAAATATTATTGCAAAATTATTTTTTCTATTATAATATATACCAAATTACAGTATCCTTTGTGCGGGCCGCATGTGCGCTTGCAAAAGGCCACATGTTTGATATGCCTGCATCTAATGCCTCAAATACAACACTCCTATTGCTAACTAAGCAGAATGTTGCCATTATCAGCATCCTGGTTACCAAATTCTGAAATTTTGCCCAAATTAACTTTCTAAAAGGAGTATAATGTTTTCCGGTGCATAGAGGCACCGAATTATGGTAGGGTGCTGTGGCTGTGTAAACTACATTGTGTTCATCGATACCCCGACTGTGATAATGACAATGTACGCAAGTAACACAGCCAGGACCGTCTATGATACCATTATCGTAAAATAAGTTGGCATACACCCATTAAATTATTTTCCAATATTTCCAGACCTATTCAGCAAGCCTAGTAATACTGTAGTATAGAAATACTGTATACTATATAGGGAATACCTATATAATTAAGTATATATATACTTTTGTATATATTTTGAAAGATTGTGTATATATACTCGCAGGCTTCTTCCGAGTAATGGATATTAAAATTATACCATTAGCTAATAAAACTTTTACCCAGCCTAAATCATTTCATTAACCCATCTGGCAGGTTAATAAAACCAAAAAACATTAGCATTTGCTGCAACCTAATTGAGAATTAAGTTACCAGTTAGCGCAGTTTACAGATTAACACCACATGCGTCTCCAATAGACCCTGGACTACTTCATGCTCCAATAGGTTGGTTTCCTTTGTTTGATAAGGAAAAGTTGCACAATAATGAACAGCTAAATGTTAATAGATATAAACAGAAAAAAAATCGTTCATTTAACAAAATTTACTCATAGTCTTGTAGTTACTTAAATTACCGGAGTCTTATGGTATAATATTGTTCAGGGACGGGTCCTCCAGCGTCATAGAAGCTGCCTCTGCTAAATGTCACAAAGATTTTCACTTTTACACCGTTCTCTGCCCTAGTTAACCGTGAAACAGTAGTGCGCATCAGACCAAACTCTCCTCACCTCCTCAGGAGCCAGTCCCGGGTATAGCAATTCCTCCCAGCCCCAAGAAACTACCAAGAATAACACAAGATATAACCGAGAAGGATTTCTGGAGGGGTGAGGGCGGAGACCTGTATAATGGCCGGGGACACCAGCTCTTGGCAGCCTGTCCCGTCTCTCTCTCTCTCTCCTCTTCCACTGGCCTCCCTTCACACATTCCCACCCGAGGGCGACCTGCCTGCTCCAGGAGCACCGCAGGAACCGAGCTGCTACTTACCAGCGTGAGAGACGCACTCGAAGACAGGGGGAGCCACACAGGAGCGAGGAGGACGGCCAACTGCTGGTCTCGCCGGGTCTCGTCCTCTGCGGGCTAACCAACCCGCCAAATTTGAACTTGACGCCATCAAAACATATATTCAAAATTCAAATGTTTATTTAGGTAAAATACATACATACAAGGGGTGATACAAAAATTTATGCATTTATAGATAGAGCTAGTACATACAATGCCTAAAGCCACTATTACGCAAAGCGTTTCGGGCAGGAAAAAAACCTTATATACCTTTTATTAAATGCACTATTTAAAAAAATAACAATTAATAATTAATAATCAGTTCAATTGATAAATTATCATACTGTTACAGGATGCATTTGACTGTTTATGGTTAGCTATAAGTATAGGTTTCTGAGGTCGATCGCCTTCCCATAGATGTACAGTAGCTTGCACGTGTCTTTTTTTCACGTTGTTGTGCTTCTAGTCGACGATGGTAAGACCAACTTCAATTTAACTGTGAATAGACTGTAAGGAGGAGTCTGATGGATCCCGGGTTCGATTCCCGGACATAAGAGAAATAATTAGGCATGTTTCCTGTCACCTAATTGGTTAGGCTAGGATAGGTTACGATGGGTTACTATGATTTACTTTAAAAAAAAGGTAGCGATGATGTATATATATACATCGGAGAATAATATATTCCTCTTTCTTTTTTTTTTAAACTAGGACTAGGGTTCACAAGGGTTGTCAAATGACGTACCAAGTGAAACTGCAAGCAAAAGCTGTTATCCTACCTCAGCTCATCTGAAGCCCGCTCCAAACACTCATTTATTTCATGAGAATGTACTTTGAAACTATCACATAGGGAACTATCATTTCGGGCAACTATCATTGTCCAAAACGTTGCGAGTATTAGTGGCTTTAACTCATCTTTTCTTTTTCTTTTTTTACGTGTCTTACAGTCCCCGTGGTGTAGTGGTTAAGACGCTGGCCTGTTGTTTCGCGAGCGCTTTGTCCTGGGTTCGTATCCTGGCCGGGGAGGATTTACCGGGCGCAAATCCTTAACTGTAGCCTTTGTTTAACAGTAAAATGGGTACCTGGTTGTTAAACGATTTTTTCGCGGGGTCGTATTCCAGGGAATATAGGATAAGGACTTGCCCAAACGCTACGCGTACTAGTTAGTGGCTGTACAAGAATGTATGAACTCCTGTATATATAAATAAATAAATAAAATAAATAAATAAATCTTGTAACTCATCTTCCATATAATGTACTTTTACCTGGATAAACATTTTGATTTTGTTGAAAATGAACTACCATATAAGGAACATTTGTGTTTTGTTAAATATTTAAAGGTTACAAGATGTACATTGGTTAATACAATGAGTGTTTAAAGGTTCTGGACCTCTTGGAGGTTCTCAGCTTCAGGACAGGAACCCAGGACACAGCAGGCGTTTCCCTTCTGGATCGCCACACTGAGGTGCTGAAACACGAACTGGCAGCCCTTACATCTCTGGTGATGTAAATGAGTCTCTAGATAGATATATAGAGCCGTGTGAGCATTCACACAGAACAAATAGGTGAGTACCTGAAAAAATGCCTGATTTTATTCACCTGACAAATGATCTTACTTTATGTGAATAAAGTAACGAATTTATTTCATCCAGCACCTGATACGCTGTCTCATTTCCTAAAGCACCTGATACACTACCTTTCTTTCTCCTGCACTTCACTGGAAGCAAACTAATTTTTTTTTTTTCTGCACCTGATAACCCATCTCACTTATTTCAAGAACAAACCCTCCTTACTTTCTCCTGCTCCTGACAAATCATTATACTTTCTTATTCATCCCTCAATCTACCTTCTTCACCTGTCAAACCATCTTCTTCACCTGTCAACCCATCTTCTTCACCCGTCAAACCACTTTTTCTTCATCTCATAATCTTTTCTTCATCTCATAAACGACTTTCTTCTTACCTAACAATCTTTCTCTTCGGTGTTTGCCAAAGCACTTTCCTTCTTTGTCTAACAAACCTTCTTAATATCTTACGGTTCCAAGTGTGGGACACAAGCCTAGATTTCCTCATTCAGCTCACCACCTAAGGTCAATAAAATAATTCTAACCAAAAAAATCCTTGTAATTTGTTTTATTTTTGTAGGTAACATGCTCATACGAAAAGGAAGGGCAATATAAGGATGCATCTTCAGGAAGAATGGGATGTGAAAGAGCATGGGGCAGACTGAACATGGTATGATGGTTAACTGAACTAAACTTGACGTTGTAATTAAAGATGACAAACAGTCTGTGACTATATGTTTGGGTTGCCCCGCCGTCTGTTTGGGAACAGTTTGGTTATAAAGGTACTCCATTCTATTTGAGGACACTTTTGGCTTATCTGTTGTACACACGTTATGGCACGAACCTTAACACAATTACTTAATAACTAATGAAATTACTAAGACATTTGTTGCATACTTCATTGATGTATTTCCGGAGTTTACTGGACATTAATGATGTTCCAGTCATGAATAAGTTTCAACCCCCAAAACGCTATGCGTGCCAGTGACTTTGCAAGAATGCAAAAATACCAATTTTATTTAATCTCACAAACCCATTGTACCTTCTTGTAAACAAAAGAATAAAACATAAATAACTAACCTTTATTATAAATAAATAATAATTTATTTAAATAAATAAATATACTGACTAAGAGACGTCCGAATGACGTTATTATATGATCGTGAACTCAAACAAGTAGGAACAAATTAAGGAGCTAATATCAAGGCATTCTGTGTAGCACACATCTAAAGGTATCAACGGGTTCAAGTCCTCCAAAGGGATGATGGTTTAATACACCATTTAAAGGTAATTATATAACTAAACTACTTCTGTCTATGCTCGAGAATACACGCGTTTGAGGTCTAGCAAGATATGCAGAGTTAGTTTTAATGCTAAAAAGTTTCTCTCGTAGTCACCGCTGTACAAGCTCTTCAGAGCATGCATAGTTACTCTAATGTAGACTCGCTTGTGTGGAAGGTCACTGGCAGTGCTCTCGTCACTCTCCTTGAGGTACCAAGGTCACTGGCAGTACCCTGTCACTCTCCCTGAGGTACCAAGGTCACTGGCAGTGCCCTGTTACTCTCTCTGAGGTACTAAGGTCACTGGCAGTGCCATCGTCACTCTCCCTGAGGTACCAAGGTCACTGGCAGTACCCTCGTCACTCTCCCTGAGGTACCAAGGTCACTGGCAGTGCCCTTGTCACTCTCCCTGAGGTACGAAGGTCACTGACAGTGCCCTCGTCACTCACTGAGGTACTAAGGTCACTGACAGTGCCCTTGTCACTCCCTGGGGGTACCAAGGTCACTGGCTGTGCCCTGTCACTCTCCCTGGGGTACCAAGGTCACTCACAGCTACAGTTACTTGTACGTATCTTTAACAGTAACGCACAAAGTTAATATATAAAAGAATAACTTCCGTGTTCCTTAATTTATTATAAAATATTCCCATGTTGACTCAATAGTGTTTATAATATCGAAGTTGACCACAGTACTCGTCAATAGCGTAATTTTATAGAAATACTTTAGTTATAGTTAAACTTAAATTCTTGTAAGAGAAAACTCCTCCATTTGTTGGGGAAACTGTTTAAAACATTACAGTATTTTCATGCTGAAATGCCGGGAAACTATTTAATTGTTAAAAAAGAGTCAATAAAGGTTTAATTTACGATTAAGTACTATCAAGTAAAACTACACGTAAGTTAATATGAAGTTAACTTACTACATATTGTAGTATGTATGTAGCCTGAAACGTACATATAGGTACGGGTGAATGAGTGCGTGTGTATATATTAACTATTTGTATATATTATTTGTGCCTGCAGGATCCAGCTGTTAGCTCTTGGATCCCGCCTTTCTAACCGTAGTTTGTCTAATGTAATAAATCCAGACTTATTTTTCCTGTATCATATTTGTCTCTCTCTCACACACACATGAGATTAACTACCAGCTACCTATTTACTGCTAGGTGAACAGAGGCATCAGGTGAAAGAAACTCTGCCCATTTGTTTTTGCCTCGACCGGGAATCGAACCCGGGCCCCTGGACTACGACCCCAGAGCGCTGTCCGTTTGGCTGCAAGGACCTGTGTACTCACCTAGTCTGTGTGTGTGTGTGTGTGTGTGTGTAATACTGACTCCGGCATACAAGATAACTTGACAATGCATGCGTCGGCTCTGTCAACATTCGGTAAAGCCGTCGGTTTAAAGTTCAGCAGTGGGGGCAGATTCACGAAGCAGTTACGCAAGTACTTATCGAACGTGTACATCTTTCCTCAATCTTTGACGGCTTTGGTTACATTTATTAAACAATTTACAAGCATGAAAACTTGCCAATCAACTGTTGTTATTGTTATAAACAGCCTCCTGGTGCTTCGGAGCTCATGAGCTGTTTAATAATTGTAAACAAAGCCGCCAAAGATTGGGAAAAGCTGGACAGATTCGTAAGTGCTTGCGAAACTGTTTCGTGAATCTGGAACTTCATAATCATTGGCACTAATTTTTCTTTTTTCACTTTACATACACAGAATTCTGTTTTAAATCTGATCCTTAATCCTGATCCAACGAAGCTTATTATCTAATTATGGAATCTAATTATATCTGATATTGTATCTTCGCTTTGATTGGCGAGTATCTTAGTACGTCACATCTTTTTTCGGTTTATTTTTTAATTCTTGATTTTCATGTATATATTTTCATCTTCCTGTTAAATTTGATTTTGGCACGTTATCGATATTATATTTTGACGCAACCCATTTTCTTTCACTAGCTCTTCATCGGTTCCTCATCATTTAATTGATGATTTCCACGTTATTCATCCACCAGGTCCTCGGTTTACCTCCGCCATATTTGTTATCCTTCCAACAGGTCATTTTGTTATCAATTGTTATCCTCGGTGGCTCCATCCTGCAGCAGGTCAGGTCGTGATGCTCCGGCGGGCGTCTACTCGAAGGACTTCATATCAAACACCTGCCAGCGAGGCTCTCCACTCTCGTCGTAGTCGTACTCCTGGCACGCCTGGGTCAACAGGCTGTGGGAGAGAGAGAGAGAGGTGTTAGGAGACTGTGGGAGAGAGAGAGAGGTGTTAGGAGACTGTGGGAGAGAGAGAGAGGTGTTAGGAGACTGTGGGAGAGAGACAGAGGGGGAGGTGTTAGGAGGCTGTGGGAGACAGAGGGGGAGGTGTTAGGAGGCTGTGCTGGAGAGGATGGGCAGTTAAGATGTTGTGGGGAAGATGCCAGGCTGTAGAGTAAGAACTGTGAGACTGAGGAACAGGATGGACAGTTGTGACGGTATGGGAGGCAGGCTGGACACCCTGGCTGGGTAGGCCGACAGGCTATATAACGGGTAAGGAACAGAAGTTCTGCGAAATGTTAAAAAACACGTATTTTTTTAATTAACTCTTCCCCGCGGCACCAGGAGCCACAGTCACCACTGGTCATCACAATACCAGGCGCCACAGTCACCAGAGATGAGAATAGCTATTGGAAGCTCGACTCTGTTACCTAACTCAAACTAAGGTAACGTTAAAGTGGCTAAGGTAAGGAAAGCACGTTAAAATGAGGAGGGTGAGGCATGACAGTGTGTAGTGAGGAATGTGAGGCATGACAGGGCGTAGTGAGGAAGGTGAGGCATGACAGGGCGTAGTGAGGAAGGTGAGGCATGACAGGGGTGTAGTGAGGAAAGTAATGTGTAACAAGATACTCGAAGGGAAGGCAAGAAATCTTGATGTAAGGTAAGGTAAGGAACGGGGGTGGGTGAAGGTAGCCATCAGGTCAAAGGAAGACTTACCCTGCCCACTGCTTGCACCCCCTGACGGGCCTGGCGAGGCGGTAGCACTGGAAGAGCCCCGTCGAGAAGTACGCCGACCCCACCTCCTTGGCTTCGCCGCTACCCACACTCCTCAGACACTTCCGGAAGCTCTCGTTGCAGTCGCAGTGCGTCCTGCATCCCCCGCGGCCATGTAGGGGAGACACAGAGAGTTAAGCAGAAAGTTAAGTCACAATAACGTGGCTGAAGTATGTTGACCAGACTACACACTAGAAGGTGAAGGGACGACGACGTTTCGGTCCGTCCTGGATTATTCTCAAGTCGATCGAATCGACATTAGAATGGTCCAGGACGGACCGAAACGTCGTCCCTTCACTTTCTAGTGTGTGGTCTGGTCAACAAAAGTTAAACTCTGCCTCAGCAAATTACCTGAGGCAAACCTCTAAGCCAGTACGACTATATAGCACTTAGAAATGATATTAGGACTGTCTTAGAGATATGACTGAGTAAAAGAGCGATGCTTGCAATGCCGTCCACCTGCACGTGAGCGGGACTTAAGCAATATATCGGCCGTAAGTGTCTAGCATTAATACAAGATAGTGACGTTGTGATCATGCCTTCCCAACAACCACATGATATAATCAACATGCTAGTATTCCAGTCAATATATTACAATAAGCCGTATTAGCGGCTTTATTACATGTACGTACTCTGTACCAACCAATTTAAAAGTATCATGATCTTCTGTATATTGTCTAAGTTGTTATTATTTCATTCATCTGGGCTCTTGAAGACTCGAACCGTGGACCCCACTAGCGTGTGAGGCCGAGGCTCTATCATCTGGGCTATGAGTAAACTTAATAAGGAAAAGAGCCCAGGTGAATGGATTGTTTATTTCCACGGAAGTATGGATGACAATTTATTATTATTGTTATTATTTTAGATACAAACCCATACTTGTATATATGTGAAATTTATGTAAGGGATTTACACCACGTCTTTCGTACTATCGTTAGTGCTTTGTCAAGGTCTGAATGTGTGGTGAGGACGAGACTTGCATCTCAACTCCAGGTCCCAGCATAGCAGGATTTCAGAAAGAACACATGACTATATTTCCGTAGAAGACATTACCGCAGTCGGGCTTAGAGGGGACATGACCATAAGGTCAAGATGGATAAGAGGATTGAACCTAGGATAGCAGCCTCATTATCCGTTGAGATGTAAGTCTGGTCCTAATCAAACACTCAGACCTTGATAAAGCACTCAGGAGGGTGCGTAAGACTTGGTGTAAAGTCGCCGGGTTCTTGTCCTCATCGAGGCCAGTAGGAAGATGGTGGCCCTCGGGTATAAATACCACCCATATGATGTCTTCCAGCTTACATGGTGAAGGGGGAGTCATTGGAGATGTTGTGTCGTGTCTGGCCTGGCTCCAGGTCGTCTGGGCAGAGGTCGTGGTCGCGGCAGCAGGCGTCCACCTCCCGCAGGGGCCCCAGGTCGTCCAGGCCCTCTGCCACGTTACCTGTCCCGCACCACTTTGTTCCTGGGGACGCCACAAGGTGTTAGTGAGGGCGGGAAGGTGTTAGCGGGGGCGGGAAGGTGTTAGCGGGGGCGGGAAGGTGTTAGTGAAGGCGGGCGAGGGAGGGGTTGACGCGTCTTGGGATGGCAGGAACTAGACACATCGAGCGTCACATTGTTATTGGTGAGTGTTGAAGATGTGTCGTATCCCTCAAGTGTCAATACTGAACCGCTCTCGGAATTAGACTGGTGATGATTGATTTATGAAAATTAAGCCACCATAAGAGGTGGCATGGGCATGAATAGCCCGTAATGTAATGATTAATTGATTGATAAAGATTAAGCCAACCCAAAGGTGACATCACACCTGTCACCATCAAACATATATATTCCAGCAATCTTATAACCATTATACTCCACAATTCCTGTATATTCACAAATCCGATTTTAAAAAGTAAATTTACACAAAAAGATTCATATCCAAATATGAACAAACAAATATTCATTTTAATTCAATTCTGATAGCAAGCGCTGGACCTGAAATCTGAAGCAATAGTTAGCCCTTAATTTTAAGCTTTCTTTTCTTGTTATGTCTAGAGAAAATGGAATATAAACACAAATCATGCCAGAAAAATATCAAATGTCTATTTGCCGAGACGTGATATTTCCGAGCAAACCCAACGTGTACATCATTAGCTATGCTGATGATATAATGATACACACCACTGGGTATGCTGATGATATAATGATACACACCACTGGGTATGCTAACACGCAGCAGAACACTCTGTATTAGACTCATGTCAGGACCTAGGTTTAGTCATCTCAGCAGACAAACAGATACTAAATCGTCATCCCTTCAGGCAGAGAGAAGCTGTTCGCAAGATGCAACTGTCTGATGGCTCCCAGCTTGACTATGTAAACAGATTCAAATACCTTGGCCTCGAGGCACCGCTCCTGTGCCAGGTAAGTCCACTACGGGCTCACCATAGCCCGTGCTACTTGCCCCGCTCCTGTGCCAGGTAAGTCCTCTACGGGCTCACCATAGCCCGTGCTACTTGCCCCGCTCCTGTGCCAGGTAAGTCCACTACGGGCTCACCATAGCCCGTGCTACTTGCCCCGCTCCTGTGCCAGGTAAGTCCACTACGGGCTCACCATAGCCCGTGCTACTTGCCCCGCTCCTGTGCCAGGTAAGTCCACTACGGGCTCACCATAGCCCGTGCTACTTGCCCCGCTCCTGTGCCAGGTAAGTCCACTACGGGCTCACCATAGCCCGTGCTACTTGGAACTTGTTCCGAGTAGCTGAATCTATAACAAAAACATGTATTGCTATTGCTCCTCACACTGAAATGTGTACAAGTCTCCAAACTTGATACATTAATTGTAAGTGACTTTATCATCCTTAAATGCTCTCAACTCTTTAAGACATAACTGTAACATGCTCGTGTCCGAAGCTAGACAAATACAACAAAATTATTAATGATAGTAACAGAGTCCATTGCATGTAGACTCCGTCTCATGTTGGCCTCCGAACGCATGATAGGGCTAAGTTAGCCAAAGAATCTTCCTTTATAGGAGAAAATGAGTATAACCTTGGATTGTCAATAAGCAGTCTGAGAGCAATAGTACACTAAGAACTTCAACAAAATCTTGTAGATCTGAGGCAAAGTGAAATCGACACCAGTAATTCCATCTATCATCATACTATCATGCAAGAGGAGCCACACATCTATGGATCTTCCAATAAAATCAGCAGACTTCTAGATGTTACTACTGCTCGGCTTAGACTCTGTTACAAGTATCTCTGGGAATTATCATTATCTGCTGATGTAGACCTGACCAAATGTAAACTGTCAACAAAATTATTCGCACACCCTCCGTCACTATGTGATGGAGTGCGAAAAGATATGTGAATTCAGAGACATTTCTATAACAAGTGTTCAAGTGATGTGTAACTATTTCATTCATAATGGTCTGCTACCAGAAATTTTAGCCAAATATCCCCAGTTTGCTAACTGTAGGTAGTAACTAAGAGTGATTGTAACCTATCCACCGCTGCCCACTGGATGGGGGGCGGTGTGCAGGACAAACATATCAATGGTGACACTAGCTCTCCACATATGTCAGTTGCCTAATATAGAAACTGTACTTGAGGTCGATCTCGAACCCATTGTTGATGTGACTATGTGCATTTAATTTTGTAACTAGCTCATCATGACTGTAACTTGCTTAGCTAAATGAATTGTGGGGTTCAGTCCCTGAGCCCATTATGTACCTCTGTAACCCTTTCCACTACCGCCCACAAGATGGGTATGGGGTGCATAATAAATGAACTAAACAAACGTGATATTTTCCTGAGGCCAAAATTCTTCTGATTAACGTCTCTTCGTGAATCATAACAAGATTGGTCTGTCTTTTTGCAGGTTATAAAATGTGTAAACATAATTACACTTAATTGTTTCTGTTGTACTTACAATACCTGACGCTAGTCTGGGTGTGTTCCTGTTTTACTGTTGCTGCTCCTGTTTACTGTTGCTGCTCCTGTTTACTGTTGCTGTTCCTGTTTACTGTTGCTGTTCCTGTTTACTGTTGCTCGTCAATTGACGTATGTTGGAGTCTTTGTGCTAACTAAATAACACATTAAATCTTCTTCAGATATATGATGTGTAAGAAGTTGTAAATTCTTATGTGGGTATATGGCTATAAGGACCTTATCAGCAGGGGAAAGATTTACTGGATTATTTACTTATTATATTACTTACCCGAAACGCTATGCATGCTAGTGGCTCTACAAGAATGTAAGAACTCTTATATATAAATACAAAAAAATTATGTGTGAATGTTGTTAGGGGAAGATAGGGAGGAGGGGGGGTTAGGGGAGATTTACCCGGATTTAAAATATGGGGGGAAGCGGTTAGCACAAAGAGACTTAGCCGGATATATATGAGGAAACTTGTCAGTATTAGGAAGTTACGGGCTATTCATGCCCGTGCCACCTCTTGGATGGCTTAATCTTTATCAATCAATCAGTATTAGGAAAGCTTACCTTGACGGGAGACATCTCCCGTCACGCAGGGTGCAGCCGCACCTCCACACATCTCCAGTATCATCTATTGATACTGGTAATGGCTCAAATGGGCCACCACTTACGGGCTATTCATCCCCGTGCCACCTTTTGGGTGGCTTAATCTTTATCAATCAATCAGTATTAGGAAAGCTTACCTGGATATATGATATGAGGAAAGTTGTCAGCAGGGGCTGGCTGATTACGCTTTTCGTGGACAGCCCGGGCATAACACGCCGATATGAGCGCTGTCAGTTCGGCGGCCTCCACCACCGCCACGGGGCTCTCGCTCGCCGCCAACTCCCGCATGATCTCGTCCACGATGCGTCTGGGGAATACATATCTTGTTGAGGACGTTCAGCATGCGACCAGCCCACTCTGACCCCTTACCAAAGGCCCCCCGAACTTAAAGACTTATATTAGCGTCATATCGGAGCCAGGTCCATGGTGGCTCTGCCTCTTTCGCTTCTCCGAAGAAGGCCTTTTTTTATGCAAACTTCACTTCACAGCTTCAACACCTGCGTACACAGCTTCTACACCTGGGTACACAGCTTCTACACCTGCGTTCACAGCTTCAACACCTGGGTACACAGCTTCAACACCTGCGTTCACAGCTTCAACACCTGCGTAGACAGCTTAACAAAAAGTAGCTGCTGGACTTGAACCTGGTCAAATGTAAAGTTACGAGAATGAAGCGAAGACAGGTTGATGTGTTAAAATAAGAAAGATCGTAGAGTAGACAAAACCCCACAATGAAGTGGCAGAATAAGACCATAACCTCCTTCGTCTACAGCTGCTCCTTCGTCTACAGCTGCTCCTTCGCCTACAGCTGCTGCTTCTCCTACAGCTGCTTTCTCCTTGTAGAGAAAACAAGCAGTCTTATTTACTTTATTTTACTTTTTTTATTAATATAATGTGTGATTGGCACAACACTAGCCAGAATAGCCGCTACTCTATTTCAGATTATCGTCACACTTCTCATAGTGACCTCAGGAGGCAGGGCCTCCTGTAGTGACCTGTTGTAGAGTGACCTCAGTGGGCAGGGCCTCCTGTGATGACCTGTCGTAGAGTGACCTCAGCAAACAGGGTAGCCTGTGGTGAGCTGTCGCAGACCTCAGCGACCAGGCGGAAGCCACACCCCGCCGGCTCTGAAGTCATCACCATAAACCAGCCAACTTTATGACATCCGCCAATTCTCTTTTATTAAAGTTGAAGCCGAACTGAAGAGCTGCAGGATCTGGGTGGTGTTGGCGTGGGTGTGGTTGCCATGGGTGTTAGTGGGGGACACAGTGAGCTCTCGGAGGACACATGGAGAACATGGGGGTGGACATGAGGACACGGGAAACATATGGAGGATATAGGATGGGCACAAAGGACACGGGGTGGACGTGGAGGGACACGGGATACACATAGAAAACATGGGGTGGACACGGGGAACACATGGACAATGACGGACATGGAGAAGACACGGGGAACTGATGGGGACATGAGGTGGACACGGGGACAAGGCTAGTGGGAACATCGCTACCCCTCCAAACCCATGGCCAGTCAACAAAAGAACTGGGTCGGCCGCCAACCGTGAAATAGCCAGTGACGACGGAAGGGTTGAAGGGGAGAGGTGAGGAGTGAGGGGGACGAGGGGACGAGGAGTGAGGAGGACGAGGGGGGTGATGAGGGATAGTTGGAGAGGGGGTGTGAGAGATGAGAGGCTGGGAGTGACAGGTGAGAGGGTAGAATGACAGGTGCTGGGCCTTTTTTGGTTAGTTTTTTAGTTGATTTTCAACACACACACACACACACACACACACACACACACACACACACACACACACACACACACACACAAACACACACACACACACACAAACACACACACACACAAACACACACACACACACACACACACACACACACACACACACACACACACACACACACACACACACACACACACACACACACACACTACATACATTTTTGTCTCTCCTACACAAAGACAAAGTCAGAGACACGTTCTTGTACCTAGTGTACAATTGGTTATTGAGAACTCAACCACAGAATGTGATTAATGTGCGTTTACACATGTGAAATATAATTCTAACCAGCATATACACATGCATATGAAGCAAAGATTAACAATCACTGATCAATTAAATGCACAATAATCACATTTGCAAAAATAGAATTACAATCTCTCTCTCTCTCTCTCTCTCTTATTTTATCTTTTGTCTTTTCATTATCCTTAGTCTTCTATTAACTTATGGCCATCTTCCAAATATTTTTGCATTTTCCAATATTCCCGCTTCTTCGTGTCTCTGTCACCTCCCGCTTCAGCTCTGCTTCTCTGCTGCACCTCGACACTTCTTGCTGAAATATTTCGTTGGACAGCCAGAGGGCGCGAGGTTCTGCTCTTATCAAGGGTGAAATACGCGAGCCCAAGTCACTTTCCTCTCCCTTTACCCTCTCGTACTTTTTCAATTTTCATTCCAGGTGCCAATAAGACCCCGTGGTATTTCCGCGGCGTGGCGTCAACAATGCCGTCCAGTGAAGTCAACGGTGGCATTATCTTCTTATCACCAACTGTTTCTTTACCTTTCTTGGTCGACCTGCTGCTGCTGCTGCTGCAGCTGCGCTTGCTCTTGCTGTAGCTGATCCTACTGCAGATGCTTCTTCTCCTACAGCTGTTTTTTCGCCTATAGCTGCTTCTTCGCCTACAGCTGTTCCATCTCCTACAGCTGCTCCTTCGCCTATAGCTGCTTTTTCTCCTACAGCTGCTCCTTCGCCTACAGCTGCTCCTTCTACAGCTGTTCCTTCTCCTACAGCTGCTTCTTCGCCTACAGCTGCTTCTTCGCCTACAGCTGCTCCTTCGCCTATAGCTGCTTCTTCGCCTACAGCTGCTCCTTCTCCTACAGCTGCTCCTTCGCCTACAGCTGCTCCTTCTCCTACAGCTGCTCCTTCGCCTATAGCTGCTTCTTCGCCTACAGCTGCTCCTTCTCCTACAGCTGCTCCTTCGCCTACAGCTGCTCCTTCTCTTACAACTGCTCCTTCGCCTACAGCTGTTCCTTCGCCTACAGCTGCTTCTGCTCCTCATGCACCTACTCCTACTGTCTCATCTCTTTTGACTCTCTAAGATCTTCGTCGGCTTCTGCAGCCATAACATTGTTTTAGAGACCTGCTTGCTTGTCCATTTTAAAGAATGAAGAACAAATTTATTAATTTTATTTTTTAAGCTGCATCTCTTATGAACCCATCACTGCCCTTGTGTGGCAGTGCACAGGAGAAAGTTGAGTTTACATATTCGTAAATTGAAACATGTATACTGTCTTATGTAGTTGACTGTAACCATGATATACATATATGTGTGCTTCAGCCTACAGTTTAGACCTATTGTCTTGTGTATGACCCTCTGTCTTGCGTGACAATAAACGCATTATCCTCACTCTAATAAGACCAAACTGAATTCCCCAGATTAGGAAAAGTTGTAATGATTTTTTCTCAATAAAGATGTTAATAATAATAATAACTTACCTTTCCCCTTTGGCTTCTAATAGAGGTATTTTCACTAACTATAGTCCTCTAGTATATCTAGAAGCCCCCTGTTGAATAGAAATTATACCTCCTCTCCCACTTCTATCTCATTTAGCTACGCAATTTTAGCTTCTATCTAAATATCTATTATTCATCTTCACACACAGAGATCACACTAACGTGATGCTTCAAATGAACAAATCCACAAGGGCCGTGACGAGGATGCTCCCGGACGCAGGTTCGAATCCTCGTCACGGCCCTTGTGGATTTATTATTCATCTTCCTCTTCCTTCCTTCACCCCCCCCCCCTCCCTCCTATCTCTTCATCTTACCTGTCCCTCTTCACCCCTTCCGTCTCTCTCACCTGTACCATGTGGCCACAGGAGACATCTCCCGTCACGCAGGGTGCAGTCGCACCTCCACAGATCTCCAGTAGCAGCTCTTGATACTGGTAATGATTCAAAAGGGCCACCACTTACGGGCTATTCATGCCCGTGCCACCTTTTGGGTGGCTTAATCTTTATCTTTATCTCTCACCTGTCGCCAAAGAGGACGCAGTCTCCGGAGTGGATGTCGTAGTGGAGGAGTCTGCCGGCGGCCTCGTCGGTGAAGTAGCTCCCGGGTACCGGCACCGCCCACGCCCACGCTGCCGCCCACACCACCACGCTCAGCCACCGCATCTGAGGACACAATCTCAGGTCACCACTACGACGTTGGTACAACGTTCGAACAAGTTTTAACACCTAACAAGTTATAATATCCAATATAGCACGTTGTAACAACGTTCTAATACGTCATAGACACGTTAAGGCAAGATGTAACAACTTTATTACAAGTTGTAACAAGTGGAAAATAGAGACAGTTTCGGTTCGTGTTTCCAGGGCAGAAGGCCTGGAGCCAGATTCACGAAGCAGTTACGCGAGTACTTACGAACCTGTCCATCTTTTCTCAATCTTTGGCGGCTTTGTTTACAATTATTAAACAGTTAATGAGCTCCGAAGCACCAGGAGGCTGTTTATAACAATAACAACAGTTGATTGGCAAGTTTTCATGCTTGTAAACTGTTTAATAAATGTAACCAAAGCCGCCAAAGATTGAGGAACGATGTACAGGTTCGTAAGTGCTTGCGTAACTACTTCGTGAATCTGTCCTCTGTACAAGCTTTATATACATTGGTTACTACTCTTAACTCAGTGACGTCAGTGCCATTAATCTAAACAAGAAATGAATATATTTTTACATATGTTAATTTAAAACAAAATATATTATATTCACTTTTAGTATATCACTCGTAAGATGTGTTGACCAGACCACACACTAGAAAGTGAAGGGACGACGACGTTTCGGTCCGTCCTGGACCATTCTCAATCGACTTGAGAATGGTCCAGGACGGAACGAAACGTCGTCGTCCCTTCACTTTCTAGTGTGTGGTCTGGTCAACATACTTCAGCCACGTTATTGTGACTCATCGCCTGTACTGGTAAGATGTAGTGATGGGAAAGTATTCCTGGACTTATTTAATAACAAGACTCTTACCTAGAAGGCACGAAAGTATTCATATCTCACCAAAGAGTGTTATTATGGCAGACCTTAGAATGTTACAAACCAGTTAGCTGGCCAATTCTGCCATTACATCTACTACGCTCTTGTGTATTCCTAACATGTGTGGAGCAGCTGGGCAAGTGTTGCCTCCTGGGTAATATGTGTCATATTAGATGTGCACGTACTCTACCTTACTCATACTCCGCCTGAATGGTCATACTGAATTAGTTAGTTTAGTTCATTTATTATGCACCCCATACCCATGTTGTGGGCGGTAGTGGAAAGGGTTACAGAGGCACATAATGGGCTCAGGGACTGAACCCCACAATTCATTGAGCCAAGCAAGTTACAATCTTGATGAGCTAGTTACAAAATTCAATATAATTCGTCACATCAACAATGGGTTCGTCATATTGAGTGGTTACTCATTTACTAGTCCAGCCACTTGGGCTAGACGGTAGAGCGACGGTCTCGCTTCATGCAGGTCGGCGTTCAATCCCCGACAGTCCAAGTTGGTTGGGCACCATTCCTTTCCCCCCCGTCCCATCCCAAATCCTTATCCTGACCCCTTCGCAGTGCTTTATAGTCGAAATGACTTGGTACTTTCGCCTAATAATTACCCGCCTCCCAGCATTCTGATTTCACTCACCTTACAGGGCTCATGCAGTCATCCTACTTGGCCAAACCCAAATAAGATAACAGCTCTTGCTTGCAGTTTCACTAGCAACCTCAATGAAATACCTTAATAAACCCTAGTCTTAGTTAAACAAGAGAGATAGACAGAAATAACGAATTCAATATTCACAGCAACCATAAAAGCATTATCAACTTATGCATTTATTATAATTACAGCAATTTAACCTTAATTGAGGTAACAGCAAGACGAGGGGAATGGGGGTGAGGGAAAGCTGGCTTGCTGGGTGGTAGGATCAATATAACATAGAGCTTTGCTCTCTCTCACTACATGCCTAAGCTTCCCTCCCTTACCCATAATCACCCTTCCCTCCCCTTACCCTTCCCTCCACCCCATAATCATCCCAGGTTAGCGATAACCCCTATCATCATCCTCTTCCCTCGTCTTCATCCCATGATTTCTTAGTGGAGTTGTTGAGTCCTGTGTACACTTCTATATTTCATGGTGACGTCTGCTGGAGGACTGGGGACAGGTAGCACTGCGGCATGTATTCTTGGCTCCTTGTGCTGGTGTTCTTGGCTCCTTGTGCTGGTGTTCTTGGCTCCTTGTGCTGGTATTCTTGGCTCCTTGTGCTGGTGTTCTTGGCTCCTTGTGCTGGTGTTCTTGGCTCCTTGTGCTGGTGTTCTTGGCTCCTTGTGCTGGTGTTCTTGGCTCCTTGTGCTGGTGTTCTTGGCTCCTTGTGCTGGTGTTCTTGGCTCCTTGTGCTGGTGTTCTTGGCTCCTTGTGCTGGTGTTCTTGGCTCCTTGTGCTGGTGTTCTTGGCTCCTTGTGCTGGTATTCTTTGCTCCTTGTGCTGGTATTCTTGGCTCCTTGTGCTGGTGTTCTTGGCTCCTTGTGCTGGTGTTCTTGGCTCCTTGTGCTGGTGTTCTTGGCTCCTTGTGCTGGTGTTCTTGGCTCCTTGTGCTGGTGTTCTTGGCTCCTTGTGCTGGTATTCTTTGCTCCTTGTGCTGGTATTCTTGGCTCCTTGTGCTGGTGTTCTTGGCTCCTTGTGCTGGTGTTCTTGGCTCCTTGTGCTGGTGTTCTTGGCTCCTTGTGCTGGTATTCTTTGCTCCTTGTGCTGGTATTCTTGGCTCCTTGTGCTGGTGTTCTTGGCTCCTTGTGCTGGTGTTCTTGGCTCCTTGTGCTGGTGTTCTTGGCTCCTTGTGCTGGTGTTCTTGGCTCCTTGTGCTGGTGTTCTTGGCTCCTTGTGCTGGTATTCTTGGCTCCTTGTGCTGGTGTTCTTGGCTCCTTGTGCTGGTATTCTTGGCTCCTTGTGCTGGTGTTCTTGGCTCCTTGTGCTGGTATTCTTGGCTCCTTGTGCTAGTATTCTTGGCTCCTTGTGCTAGTATTCTTGGCTCCTTGTGCTGGTATTCTTGGCTCCTTGTGCTGGTATTCTTGGCTCCTTGTGCTAGTATTCTTGGCTCCTTGTGCTAGTATTCTTGGCTCCTTGTGCTGGTATTCTTGGCTCCTTGTGCTAGTATTCTTGGCTCCTTGTGCTAGTATTCTTGGCTCCTTGTGCTGGTGTTCTTGGCTCCTTGTGCTGGTGTTCTTGGCTCCTTGTGCTGGTATTCTTGGCTCCTTGTGCTGGTATTCTTGGCTCCTTGTGCTAGTATTCTTGGCTCCTTGTGCTAGTATTCTTGGCTCCTTGTGCTGGTGTTCTTGGCTCCTTGTGCTGGTGTTCTTGGCTCCTTGTGCTGGTATTCTTGGCTCCTTGTGCTGGTATTCTTGGCTCCTTGTGCTGGTGTTCTTGGCTCCTTGTGTTAGTATTCTTGGCTCCTTGTGATGGTATTCTTAGTTCCATCTTCTTCTGGTATTCTTAGATACTTATACAAATACAAGTTCTTGCTTAATGTTTTCGTGTTCTTGTCAATGGATGTTTCTCAAACTGGCTGCATATCCTCGCTGGAGTCTGGTTCTTGATATTTAATCTTAATCCGCCCACTAACGCTCTCAGCGCCCACTGCACCAACTTCCCCGCCCCGCTAACACCCTCCCCGCCCACTACGCGAACATTCCCGCCCACTCCAACACACTCCCGCCCTAGCAGCAGCTGGTAGGAGGGCCTGACATGAACGCCAGGGATGTGGTTTATGTATCGGAGAAGAGCATGTCGAGGACAAGGACTGGATAACCAGGGCGTAAATCGGCGACGTTATGACCCCTGTCTCCTCCTCGGGGGCCCTCCACACCAAGACTGAGTCTGGGGAGCCATGCTGCGCTTGAAACAATCCAGCGATCCCTTTGTTTCTCTGATTATTTCATGGCCTCTTGAAGTATTACTTAAATTTAAACCTTGGGAGTCCGTTCACATAGACCTGGAGGCAGCACAGGTTCCAGGCTGAGAGTCCGTTCACATAGACCTGGAGGCAGCACAGGTTCCAGGCTGGGAGTCCGTTCACATAGACCTGGAGGCAGCACAGGTTCCAGGCTGGGAGTCCGTTCACATAGACCTGGAGGCAGCACAGGTTCCAGGCTGGGAGTCCGTTCACATAGACCTGGAGGCAGCACAGGTTCCAGGCTGGGAGTCCGTTCACATAGACCTGGAGGCAGCACAGGTTCCAGGCTGAGAGTCCGTTCACATAGACCTGGAGGCAGCACAGGTTCCAGGCTGGGAGTCCGTTCACATAGACCTGGAGGCAGCACAGGTTCCAGGCTGGGAGTCCGTTCACATAGACCTGGAGGCAGCACAGGTTCCAGGCTGGGAGTCCGATCACATAGACCTGGAGGCAGCACAGGTTCCAGGCTGAGAGTCCGTTCACATAGACCTGGAGGCAGCACAGGTTCCAGGCTGGGAGTCCGTTCACATAGACCTGGAGGCAGCACAGGTTCCAGGCTGAGAGTCCGTTCACATAGACCTGGAGGCAGCACAGGTTCCAGGCTGAGAGTCCGTTCACATAGACCTGGAGGCAGCACAGGTTCCAGGCTGGGAGTCCGTTCACATAGACCTGGAGGCAGCACAGGTTCCAGGCTGGGAGTCCGTTCACATATACCTGGAGGCAGCACAGGTTCCAGGCTGAGAGTCCGTTCACATATACCTGGAGGCAGCACAGGTTCCAGGCTGGGAGTCCGTTCACATAGACCTGGAGGCAGCACAGGTTCCAGGCTGGGAGTCCGTTCACATATACCTGGAGGCAGCACAGGTTCCAGGCTGGGAGTCCGTTCACATAGACCTGGAGGCAGCACAGGTTCCAGGCTGAGAGTCCGTTCACATAGACCTGGAGGCAGCACAGGTTCCAGGCTGGGAGTCCGTTCACATAGACCTGGAGGCAGCACAGGTTCCAGGCTGAGAGTCCGTTCACATATACCTGGAGGCAGCACAGGTTCCAGGCTGGGAGTCCGTTCACATAGACCTGGAGGCAGCACAGGTTCCAGGCTGGGAGTCCGTTCACATAGACCTGGAGGCAGCACAAGTTCCAGGCTGGGAGTCCGTTCACATAGACCTGGAGGCAGCACAGGTTCCAGGCTGGGAGTCCGTTCACATAGACCTGGAGGCAGCACAGGTTCCAGGCTGGGAGTCCGTTCACATAGACCTGGAGGCAGCACAGGTTCCAGGCTGAGAGTCCGTTCACATAGACCTGGAGGCAGCACAGGTTCCAGGCTGGGAGTCCGTTCACATATACCTGGAGGCCTGTTAAATATTTCACATATTTAATTAAGTTTTACCGCGCGACTGTCCTTTTACATTTAGCCTCTCGCACCCCGTCATACATGAGAGGTTCTTCTGGCGGCATACTGTTGGTGGGTCACAGCTGTGTGGAGGCCACACCTGTGGTGAGACCGCGCTCTGAGGTCGCACCTGTGGTGAGACCGCGCTCTGAGGCCACACCTGTGGTGAAACCACGCTCTGAGGTCGCACCTGTGGTGAGACCGCGCTCTGAGGCCACACCTGTGGTGAGACCGCGCTCAAGATTTTAGGTCAGAACATAAGCCTGACGGTACACATGTGAGATGTTTTACGGCGTCGACGCATAAACTAGATTAGTTTTAGGACTTTAGAAGAAGGAAAAAAAGCTAAGTGCCACAGTTTCCTCATTTTGTTGTTTTCTTGCAGACATAAGTTCCTGCTTCCCAGAGGCTTTAGTGCCACTTTGCGGCTCAGCACGACGCCCGAATCCTAGACACTCTTCCAGGGAGCCTTCCAGGAGCCTTCCAGGAGCCTTCCATGGAGCCTTCCAAGGAGCCTTCCAGGGAGCCTTCCAGGGAGCCTTCCAAGGAGCCTTCCAGGGGCCTTCCAGGGAGCCTTCCAGGGAGCCTACCAAGGAGCCTTCCAGGGGCCTTCCAGGGGCCTTCCAGGAGCCTTCCAGGGAGCCTTCCAAGGAGCCTTCCAGGGAGCCTTCCAGGGAGCCTTCCAAGGAGCCTTCCAGGGGCCTTCCAGGGAGCCTTCCAGGGAGCCTACCAGGGAGCCTTCCAGGGGCCTTCCAGGGGCCTTCCAGGGACCTTCCAGGGAGCCTTCCAGGGGAGCCTTCCAGGGAGCCTTAGAGAAGTCTTCCAAGGAGGTTTCTTGAAAGTTTCGAAAGAATCCTTCCATCGAGGCTTACAGAAAACATTCCATGGAGGGTTTCAGGAAACATTCCATGGAGGGTTCCAGGAAACATTCCATGGAGGGTTCCAGGAAACATTCCATGGAGGGTTCAAGGAAACATTCCATGAAGGGTTCCACGAAAACTTCCAAAATATCTTCCAGAGAGCCTTCCAGGGAGGCCAAGCTCTCAGCAGAGGGAAAAAACTCGGTTGCTAGAGTAAAACTAGATTTTCGCACGCAGCAAAAGACTAAACTTTTGAAAAATCCTTAAAAAAAATACAAATAAACACGAGAATATATCTTTGAAAAGTTTTAGAAGACATTACAAATGACCACAAATACAGTGACTGGCGGCTGAGGAAGACACATGGATCCCAGGGTAGGTAAAACCTATCCCTGGACTGCTAGGGATAGGTTTTTGAGCGTTATGCCATCTTATGTGGCCTGTATCATGAGAGGGCGTAGGCTAGTGAGGCGGGGAAAGTGAGGGAATAGGCTAGTATGAATAGTATAACGTTCCCTACTCAACGACGTTTCACTGCTTCAGTTATCTATGTATTTACGTATGTAGCTGAGCCTAACATTTTAAAAGCACTACGATCACCTTCTGTGGTTGTTCAATAAATCTCTGAACTGCATGTTTGACAAATCTCTCACCCTGTCCATGGAGGACAGAAGAAAATGTATATATGCTGGTTAGCATTGTAAATGTGTGGCCACGTCTGTGGTAGAAAATAATAATAATAATAAAAAAAAACTGCTTCAGTCCAAAGATGGGGTCTTAGACGAAGCATTAACAACTCTCGCTAAACTTGTAAGAATTGTTCTTATTATTGAAATTGAGCAAGTGTGAGGGTGAGAATGTCATTATCTAGGGTAAAACACCATCTGAGATCCACAATATCTCAAGACAGCTACTAAATTATCTTGTACTGTTGTGCCTTGAATCTCAACTTAGAGTCACATAACAGACATATAGATATGATATTATGTCAGTATCGAGTGAGTCAAAGTTCTTAAGCAGTGAATGTGTTAATTATTTCAATAAGTACTAGTGCCTTATATATATATATAAAAGTTTTTGATTAATTTTGTAATATATATTGTGTGAATTATTTCATTACGTACTAATATTTTATTAAAAGCAATCATCATTTTTTGGCTGCCTTTATGTATACTCTTATTTTCTGGAAAATGGAATTAAAACTTGTGTAAGTATAGGAAAATGACCTTAATGTATTCCTCTGCAAAACTATGCATAAATGACAAACTTTGATCATTTATCATTACATATTCAGATGATGCGATCTGTTTTACATACATATATATATATATATATATATATATATATATATATATATATATATATATATATATATATATATATATATATATATATATATATATATATATATATATATATATGTGTGTTAAGTCATTAAATAGCCACACCGACCCGAGTATGGAGGGCCCACTTAGCTGTTTTAGCCGATGCCCCTAAACAGTTAAATCCGGCCCTAATCATGTTTAATAGTTGTTAGGATATGTTAGGTTATTCTGTGTTGGATTAAGTTAGGTTAGATTAGTTTATACTGTGTTGGATTAGGCTAGGTTTAGTTAGGCTATACTGTGTTGGATTAGGCTAGGTTTGGTTAGGATAGGTTTAAATTCTCTTGGCCAACTTTCTTGTGTATGATGTGACTTATATCCATCATGCCCTCAACACGCTGGTGTCAGCATCGTGATAGTCACGTGACACCCGCCTGACAGTAATGCATTCTCCCTCTTACTCAGTGGAGAGTACGCGCGCAGTACTAGTGCCTCTTTAAGAGTACATCAAGCCGTCATGCTGGGGCCAGATTCACGAAAGCACTTACGCAAGTACTTACGAACGTGTACATCTTTCCTCAATCTTTGACGGCTTTGGTTACATTTATTAAACAGTTTACAAGCATGAAAACTTGCCAGTCAACTGTTGTTATTGTTATAAACAGTCTCCTGGTGCTTCGGAGCTCATTAACTGATTGGAAACAAAGCCGCCAAAGACTGAGAAAAGATGTACAGGTTCGTAAGTGTTTGCGTAAGTGCTTTCGTGAATCTGGCCCCAGGACCCCACTAGAGGGGTACACCATCTTAAGAACGTCCATTAAGATATTGCACACGTCATACGTCATGTTTATGGAACAATATTGTAGAGCAAGTCTCGGGGGACGAAGAAAGTGATGACAAATTAAGTGTCTGAAGGTAACGTCTCTCACTCAGACGGCAGACCTCGTGGCGCCTCAATATGAGGCTTCAGCAAAATAATGGAATTACGTTTTGAATTCAGAAATTTGTATTAAAAGCCCCTTACAGGGCAAAAAGAGAGCAACGAGAGCAAGAAGAGAGAAAGAAGAAAGCTCCCGAGAGAGTCCAGAAGACGCTCCAAGAAAATACAAAAAAAAAAAAATAATCCCTGGCAGGAACCATTAGGCCAGATCTTGGCAGCAAGAAAATGTCACCCGGTTTTAAGACAATTTTTCCCCCTCTTCGTTTTGCATAAAGCGACACCTCCTACAGGCCAGGAAAGAGCCAACAAATTTGTCTAGAACCCATCCCTTCCACCCATTTTGGTGCCCCATGACACCCACCCCTGGTGCCCCATGACACCCCCCCCTCGTGCCCCATGACACCCCCCCCACCTGGTGCCCCATGACACCCCCTGATGCCCCCCAGACACCTCACCATCTCCTACGTCCAAAAGTTTTAGGAGGAAGAAAATATATTTTGGAGAGAAGAGACAGAGAAAGATAAGATTATCCAGGTATATATTTTGGTCACGAGTGATGGAAGGGAAGAGTGAGGGAGGGAGCAACTGAGGGAGAGGTGGAGTGAGGAAGGACTAGAGGGAGGGAGGGGTGGAGTGAAGGAGAGCATGAATAAGGGAGATGAGAGAGAGAGAGAGAGAGAGAGAGAGAGAGAGAGAGAGAGAGAGAGAGAGAGAGAGAGAGAGAGAGAGAGAGAGAGAGAGAGAGAGAGAGAGAGAGAGAGAGAGAGAGAGCGAGAGAGCGAGAGAGCGAGAGACGGGGGGGGGGGGGGGGTGTTATTCAGTGCGAGATCCTAGCCCCGTCTACTAGCTCTGTCTACTAAGACCCGCAGCCCTGCAAATCCTGTGGAGTTCCATTCGTTTTGAATAAGTCATTTTCGCGTGTTCATTTCACTGTGAAAGATCATATTAAGGCGAAGCAAACCTTAATTCACACACACATATTATATATATTTATATATATATATATATATATATATATATATATATATATATATATATATATATATATATATATATAATGTCGTACCTAGTAGCCAGAACGCACTTCTTAGCTTACTATGCAAGGCCCGATTTGCCTAATAAGCCAAGTTTTCCTGAATTAATATATTTTCTCAATTTTTTTTTCTTATGAAATGATAAAGCTACCTATTTCATTATGTATGAGGTCAATTTTTTTTTATTGGAGTTAAAATTAACGTAGATATATGTCCGAACCTAACCAACCCTACCTAACCTAACCTAACCTATCTTTATAGGTTGGGTTAGGTTAGGTAGCCGAAAAAGTTAGGTTAGGTCAGGTTAGGTAGGTTGGGTAGTCGAAAAAACATTAATTCATGAAATTTGGCTTATTAGGCAAATCGGGCCTTGCATAGTAAGCTAAGAAGTGCGTTCTGGCTACTAGGTACGACATATATATATATATATAAGCATTAAAACACACCCAAAAAACTTTACGGACGAGCAATCTCCATTTCCGTAACACAGGCCTAGCGCGCTGCTCCTCACGCAAGAGCAGGAGTAATACAGGACCAGGTTAAGTAATGCCCTGGACCTCCCCCCTGTGTACAGGACCAGGCGAGCTACAAGCACTTGGCGGGGGTAGTAGTGTAGGAGGGAGAGTATTGATCACCTACACCACCACAACTCTACGGGACCCGGAGTTCACGTTCCACTTGTAGCACTGAAATCAGGAGGTCACTGTCTTCACTGCTGATTGTATATGCCTTTTTGTTCCCGTATTCTATACATATACATACATATATTCTAAGTTTACTAATATACATTACGTGATGTATTTCGTAGACAGCAATCGACTTGATACATTGTACCTCTTGATTGAAATTTCAAAACAAATCCAGTTTAGTTGAGAATATTCGCTCAGTACAAGACCAAAATGGAGCAGATAAATCCTAAGTCAGGGCAGGTGGCCATGCAATCGTACCGTACCGTTGACGGTGAGATGGCCGCTGGACCAACCTCATACGAGAGTTGAGAATAGGGACTTACCATGAGGCTACGTGAAAAGTGAGGGAGGCGGTGAGTGTGGAGGAGCAGCTGGGTGTTGGGGCTCGGACAGCCGGCCAATGAGTCGACTTGGGCCAACAGGGGCCCCCAGGTTACCTCTCCCCGCGCGTCCTTATCCTCTATCCTCCTCCTCCTCCTTCCTCACCGCGTCAAGCTTCACAATCCTCGTCTCATCCTTCATTCACACACCTCACATTTCGTTCACAACAGCATTATTCTCATTCAGAATATTACACCACTAGTTTCTACATCTGCATAAATAACTCTAGAATAATATATTCTGGTCAGAGACTTAACATTATGAAAAACGACGAAAGCGAGCGTGCCAGTGAGCGGATGAGGAGAGCGCAGGCGCCGGCCGCGACAAAACCAAAACTGCCAGTGAACCGAGAGGCAAGATTGTCGCCAGGACCCGGCAAGGGTGTTCGAGGGTGTTGGTCACCACCAGCTGGGGCACAAGGGTGGCACTGGCAGGCACTCCACTCACCGTCTGGAGCCCTGACCCACGCCACACTGCCACGATCGATGTGTCCTCTACACACACACACACACGCGCCCACGCTCTCCTGGCGGCCACCGCCTTTTGGCGTCCACGTTTCTGCGTGCCGCGACGGGCTGACGACGGATGTGCGTTACCAAGTGCTGACAACGGATGTGCGTTACCAAGTGCTGACAGCGGATGTAAGCTGCCACAACCCATTCTCCCGTTTAGATAGTACTTTTTGTAACTGCACCATAGTACAAAAATTGCCATAATAAGCAATTAGATAGTAGAGCTTTGTACTATTCACCGGAAAAAATGACGCTAAAAAAACAAACTTAAATGTTCCTAGGCCTAGTATAGCACACATATGTACTGTATTAGGCCTCATATATCGTGTATTAAGCCTAGGAAGGTTAGATTAGGTTAGTTTAGTGTTGGTGACTGATCTCAGCCACCTCCGGCCGGGCCCCGATTGAATCATGTCATCGTTGTAATTAGTGAAACACGGGGCCATGGCGCACTGCCAGGAGAGAGCATCGTCCATCTTGCAATATAGACAAGCGAAATGGATGTGGACAGCGCCAATAAACTAGAGTACCAGGGATGGTTGGAAGTTTGGGGAGCCGGTCGGCCGAGCGGACAACACGCGGGACTTGTGATCCTGTTGTCCTGGGTTCGATCCCAGGCGCCGGCGAGAAACAATGGGCAGAGTTTCTTTCACCCTATGCCCCTGTTACCTAAGCAGTAAAATAGATACCTGGGTGTTAGTCAGCTGTCACGGGCTACTTCCTGGGGGTGGAGGCCTGGTCGAGGACCGGGCCGCGGGGACACTAAAAGCCCCGAAATCATCTCAAGATAACCTCAAGAAGTCTATAATGATTAAAGAAGCAGTTTACTGGCAAGGATATACGTGCCAGTGAGAGAATTAATGAACTAGGACAAATTCCTTATCAAGAAAGACTCGTTCTTCAAACTGGAAATCTACACATTCTTAACTGTTTGTGAAATCGAGAAATATCTTCTAGGTATAGGAAGCAAGAGTGCAGTAGAAACCTACCAGTCGATCAATTTAGCTTTCAATACCTGTCAGATCTTGAAATGAATTTTGAGGGACGGATATTGGAGTACATCTCACTGTGAACTCTTTCATTAAGACGTCTCAATATAGATTTACGGTTATGTGACATATTCTTAAAACTATATGCAGATAATAATTAACGATCTTAAAGACAGCAAGCGGAAATAACATTATATACATACGCAATTATTTTACACGGATGACAAGAAATGGCATTGCTGTTTAAAATAAGAAAAATAAATGTGGGATGAAATAAATACAATAAAATTATTACTCCGCTTTTCAGATCACGAAAATCATCCGCGTTCAAGCAGTGACTGTTTTGTTTTGTTTTTCATATTAAATTCTAGTCCCTACCCGTGACTACATCTTTAAGCTTGCTAGACCCGATCACTGGAACTCTCCACCTGCTAAAGCCATCAGAACAAGGGAAAATTCAATTTTGAAATACACATATATGAACAAATTGAAATGAAACAACTCCTCTTTACATGAAAGAACAAATTGATTTTGTTATTTGTTTTTTTATATACACAAGAGTTTTACATTCCTGTACTGTCATTAGCAGGCGTAGCGTTTCGAGCAAGTCTTTAATCCTATGTTCCCTGGAATACGACATGGGACAACTCCTGCTCATGCCATGCGTACTAGGAGAGGAAAGTCTTTACAATTCTCAGGCCATATCCTGCCCCCTCTTTAAGGCATCTTCCTGGGCACCCTGTGCGCTTTCTTCATGTCTCATAAGGCCTTTGTGTTCTCCTTTGCACGTGTTAAACGTCTGTTTCCACTAGAGACCCCTTAAATTTACGTTTTCTCTGACAGTTGTCGCATATCATTGAAGGGGGGACTTTCTTATTTCCTTGTCTAGTTTCTCCTTCCCGCCAACTGTCAGCAAGTACTCTTTCTGCTTCCCTCCTCTAATCAGGTCACTCTAGGGTTAATGTCATACCTAGTTCCTTATTTTATTTTAATGACATCGTTCCGAGTAATGACTACGGATGTGAGTACGCTAACTGTATTTATTTTTGTTCCTTTGAAATATTTTTTTATTATTTTAATTTATTTACAAATACAAGAGTTCTTACATTCTTGTACAGCCACTAGCACACATAGCGTTTCGAACAAGTCCTTAATTATAATTTTTCCCGGAATAAGACCCGCCAAATTGTTTAACAAGCAGGTACCCATTTTACTGTTGGGTAAACAGAGGCTACAGTTAAGGATTGACGCCCAGTAAATCCTCCCCGGCCAGGATACGAACCCAGAACAAAGTGCTCGCGAAACACCAGGCGAGTGTCTTACTACTGCGCCACCGGGACTGCAAAAAGTCCATATATTATAAAAAATATGGATAAAATAGGCTTCTCTAATTCTGCTTTTGGTTTTCAAGAATTGTTTTGCTTTCTTGTACGTCTCATTTTAACCTGTCCGGATTCCCTTTCCAGCTCTATCTGCTTCCCTGTCCAGTAGGCCATTTTTCCGGCCTCTGGCTGATCACTTTCCGATCTTGTTTGGTCCATACTATGGCCTCGTTTAGCTACCTCATTAGCCTATTTGCCTAACCCCTTGGTCATGCTTGTCCATCCATTCAATCCTGTTCGGCCTTACTTGAACCACCACGAACCTTTGACAAAACTTTCCCTTTTGCCAACGTTTGACTCCTCTCGAGTCCACCTCGACGGTGACTGGCTCTTTGGGTCCCTACCCCGGCCCCCAAAAAAGTCCAACACGGCCTTTTTGCCGGTCACATTTGACTCCATTCGTCAGGCTTATTGGCCTTTCCCGCCTTGGCTACGTTGGCCTTGTTTTCCCACAAAACGTTATGTTGTCCTTTCCGTGGCAGGTTTGACTGCCATATTCGCCCGTCTTCAACCAGCGGGGATGAATGAGATATAGAGGTGTGGAGGATGTGAGGGGAGATAGATATGGAGGTGTGGGGAAAGAGGTGTAAAGGTGTGGGGGAAGAGGGGACGAGGGATGAGATGTGGAGGAAGTGAGGTGTGAGTGATGAATGGGGTTGGGTGACGAATGAGGTGTGGCGGTGTATGTGATGAATGAGGTGTGGCGGTGTGTGTGATGAATGATTTGAGGTGATAAGCGAAGTGTTGAGGTGGGCTATGAATGACGTATGAAAATGGGTGGTGAATAAGGTGTGAAGAGGTGGGGTGATGAATAAAGTGTAGAAGTGGTGGGTGATTAGTGAGGTATGGACGAGGTGGATAATGAATGAAGTATGGACGATGAATGAGGTATGGAGGAGGTGAGTGATGCATGAGGTGTGGAGGAGGTGGCATGATAAAAGCAGTATGGAGGAGGTGGGGGTAATGAATGAGGGGGGGTAAGGGAGGTGGGGTGAGGAGAAAGGAGTGGAGCAGACAGCCCTGAGCAGCTCTCCTCTGCTGCTACATGATGGTCAGGTTACGCCTGGCACCCAGGACTCACAAGGATGGCTCTGTGCCATCTCTTCATAATATTATTATGTTTACATCGCCTTTCTCACACACACAGTACACCACTACTCCCCTTTGCATCATTATTATGTCTGCTTCACTGCCCCACGTATTTCACCTTTGCAAATGCACATTAATGACACTATGTAAAAGACACATCAAACACTTTATGTAGCACACATAAATCTGTGTATCTATGAACTTTACGTATGTAGCTTAGCCTAGCATTTTAAAAAGCACTACTAAATTAAAATTTACAATCATCTTCTGTGGTTGATTGTTCAATAAATCCCTGAACTGTATGTTTGACAAATCTCTCACCCTGTCCATGGAGGACAAAAGAAAATGTATATATGCTGATTAGCATTGTAAATGTGTGGCCACGTCTGTGGTAGAAAATAATAATAATAAAAAAACTGTCCCTCGCCTAGCACCCCCAATGATCCCAAAATGATTCTATAAATCCAATATATTTACTCGAATAGCTAATAAATAGTAGCTCGAATAGCTAATAAATAGTAGCTCGAATAGCTAATAAATAGTAGCTCGAATAAATAACTTAAACATAAATATTTGCCAGTCCCCCAACATTCT